>NC_080671.1:84314014-84614535 GCF_030247195.1 Topomyia yanbarensis
CCGTCGAACCGGACGCATTCCTTTCGATCTTCTCGTTCGATAGGAACGAATCGCTCATCATCGGACGAGCATCGAACTCCAACCAGCAAGGTCAGGCCAACTATCTGTCATGTAATCCGAGCGATGCGACCATCGTTGCCGTTGGCGGATTCTACATGTTGAAGATCATGAACAAAACGGACAAAGGTTTTGGTCAAATCGGAAGCGTCAAGGGAGATAACTTGCTGGTAACTTCGATCGCTTGGCTGACGTCGGATTCGTTGGTTGCAGGAACGGCAGAAACTGAATTAATCATTGTCGAGTCCGGAGATCTAAAACTAAAGTTGAGGGCAGACGATGTGGAAAAGATCGACTTGACAGCGGACGTGGAAGGAGACATTTCGCCGTCTTCAGCTGACGCATCCGGCATGAAGAGAGATAATCATGACGTTTTGTGTCTGACGCAGTTCGATCAAGGCTTTCTCTATTCGATACACAATGCGGTGCATGTGTTTGAAAAGTTATCGAACTATGCCTTCATGAAAAAATCAATCATCCGAATCCCTATATCGCTGTATGACGAAGATACGTACAAGATCATGAATGTGGCCGTTAATGCAGAACAGGATACGATTGTTGTCGCTACGAAACATTCACAGATCTACATTGGGATGCTTTTTGTACCGGAAACGCTGAAAGTTAGCGAACTGGTATTCCGCCATCTAGGTGAACCTTTGCATGTCAGCGGAATCATTGGACTATCGGTATGCTCCTGGAAGCCGATCGTCATGACAGCATGTGAGCTCTTTAATCCGACAACCAAATAGTATGATCGCTTACGTCTGTTTGTTCAATTCTAGCAAATGATCTCACGATTCGTCTATGGAACTACCAGTCCATGAAGATCGAATTGGTTAAAAAATATCAAATCGAAATAGGAGTGATTGCACTTCATCCTTCGGGGCTTTTCGCCGCCGTTGGTTTTATTGACCTTTTGCGAGTGATGCAGATTCAATTAGACGATTTGAAGCTTACTAAAACATTCAATTTCCCAAGCTGCACTCAGTTGAAATTTTCCAATCAAGGTCACTTGTTGGCGGCTGCGCACGGAAAGATCATCAGTTTAATCTGCATCTTCACATTTGAGGTCATTCAAACTCTCAAAGGTCACAATGGGAAGATATTAAGCTTGTCTTGGTCCACGGACGATGCCATTCTTGCTTCTGGTGGAGATGATGGAGCCATCTATAAGTGGAACGTAGTTACCGGAGATCGCATGGAAGAGATCGTTCAAAAAGGAATTCATTACAGATCGCTAACTTTGACAAGTGACGCCCATTCTGTCTATGCCATCACAAACACGGGTCTCATCCGAGAGATGTTCAAGTCGGACATTGTAAGTCTTTACTCCGGAACGTTTTTGTAAGTTTCGTATCACAATGTCCATTTTTTGCAGTTTCGAGAATTTAAGATCCCCGAGTTAACTCCCCTCACGGACATTGCCATGTCACGCTCAGATACTATCATGTTCGTAGGAACAGAAAAAGGTCATCTGTACTACGTGGATAGCAGTAACGGAAACTGTAACAATTTTCGTTTTTTCAACACGGAAATTACAAAAATCTGCATAACTTACAACGACTGTACACTGGTAACTGCCGCTTCCGATGGAACGCTAGTGATTTGGACTATGCTGAACAACGAGGGTAAAACGGCTCCGCATGCGCGTGAACTCGGACTTTGCTCGGATATTCTCATACCAAGACAAGATCTGCTGGACAAAAATGACACGATCGCCACACTGGAATTAAGAATTCAGCAACAGATCATGGAGTTTCAGTATAAGATGCAACAAGGCGATGCGTTTCATTCGGAACAGATGCGAGACATACACCGGGACTACTGCTCAGCAATCGAGGAGTTGAAGGTAAGTATTTGATAGATCTTGTGTTATCATCTGAAGTAATTGTTTAATTCACAGAAAAAGAATGAAGAAATGGGATTGGCACATCTAGAAGAATGTAATCTGATGACAGCCAGTATTGCTCAGGCCAAGGAAGATCACCAGAAGGAAATGATGGATTTTGAAGCTCAATTTCACGAAAAGATAATAATGGAGTATGATAAATTGACCAACCTGAAGCAGCAAATGGACCAGATGCGAGAGGACTACGAAATCAAGCTACGACGATCAGCTGGCTGTTTACAGGATACAATTGGTATGTATTCTCTTGATGTACCTAGTGCGTCAATACAACAATTAAAAATGTGTTTCTAGAATCCTTGGAAGCGGAGCAGAAAAAGAATCTCAACGAAAAGCAAGAAATAATCAACAGTCTTTTGAAGGAGATGGATCGTAGAAGACAGGAATTTCAGGAATACTGCAAACAAGTCGATGTAGACAACGATCGGAAAAAAGTTGAATTGCAGCTAGACTACGAGAAAAAATTACTAGAAGAAGAAGAAAACTGTATGAAATGGAGAGGTGAAGCAGGGGTACTGAAAAAGAAGTTCTCCACGTTGAGCCGTGAAGCAGAGAACTATCGCAAAGACATCGAAACATTGCAGTACCAGCATGGACGGTTCCAACTGGCAATCAAACAACATCAAAAGGAGATCGAGGAGTTGAAGCGAGAGGTGTCGGAGCGAGAGGCAGTGATAAGAGATAGAGAGAAAAAGATGCACGAGCTAAGCAAAAAGAATGGCGAATTGGAAAAGTACAAACAAGTTCAAACGCACAAAATTAACGAACTCAAGAGTCAAATCGAACCAAAAGACCGAGAAATAAAAGAGAAAAAAGAAGTGATTAGCGAGATGGAGAAAAAACTGGAGGAACTGCAACAGAGCAACAAACAACTAGCACTGCAGCTCCAAGAGCTCCGTGATAAATACTATGGAGCTGATCTTGAGTTAAGAAAAGAACGAAATCTATTCCGAAGTGCAAAGAACAAGTACCAACAGGTGTGTGGAGAAATTTACAACGTATCCGGATTAATACAAAAACCTGACGAATTGAAAAGAGGCATTACCGACATGTGCCACCGGTACTCCGACAACAAGGAATTACAAAAATCACTCGCCCTAGATGAAGACGTTCAGAATGAGTTTCTCCGACAGAGGGAGCATCTGGAGAAGCTAATGAAGAGTGCCAAGCTCAAGAGTAATTGCAGGAAAGACAATGGTGAAAGTGTGAGACTGATGAAGGAAAATATGGAATTGCTGGACGAGTTGAACAAGTTGCGTGAGCTGTTGAACGAGAAGCAGCGAGCTTGCACCCGAATGGAGGCCCTTCTAGGATTGTCCAGTAAGACTGTAGCCCCTAGAGAAGCCAAACTAATGCTGGAGAAAGCCGTTGCGGTAGGTGTAACAACTGAGTGTATGGCGAAATTGATTTTTTTTTACTTTAAATTTTAAACATTGTTTCAGGATAAGGATGACTTGGAAAACCGGCATCAAGAGCAGGTTGCAAAATTACAAGACGTCATAAAGGCTCTATCAAGCGAAAATCAAAACCTGCGATCAGAAATAGTAACTCTAAATAAAAGAAATAATGGAAACTGAAATAACAGGGTAAAAACGCCTTAATAGTGTATACAGAAATAAACCAGTTAAAAAACTTAATGTTCCGAATCAAAAAACCTGAACGGTATTTTGCGGTTGCGTCCGTTTCACAAGGTTCAGATATATTTCATCGAGGATAGTTGGATGTAGAAAATTGGTCCATCTCAACGATGTATCAGGAATTAGAAAAAATTGACTCAAATGGCACGTTCCCTAATGTAGTCGGGGATTTGTACCTTGGCGTGTCCTCTCATCATTTCCTGAGCGGAAGGTAAGGAGAAGGAAGAGGGAGGAATTAGAATTAGAAGGTTGGGAAAATAACAGCACAAAAACAAACAGAAGGTAAATCAAACTCACAACTAGTGCAAATCGTCTGCGAGTAAGCCTAAAGTCCTTTAGCACATTGGTTAAAACAAACTTTAGTCTCTGAGCTTCAGTCACAGTACCCCGAAATCGTAATTGCGCTACTGCTGGGCAGTTGCTTATCAGGTGATATGATGTTCCATAGTCTGATTCACAAAGATCACAAGAAAATGACTCAGCGCGCTGAATAGTTTCCATGTGATGATTAAGTTTGCAGTGGCCGGTTAAAAGCCCTGGTCAGCATGCCGTAGTGGAGTTTCGAAAAATGTAGAAGATTTTTCGAAATCACTGGGCACGGTTGTTCTAGAAACGCTTTTGTTTGGCGACACGTTTCTAGATTTCTCCAATAATTGCGATGCTCGGGCGAAGCCCAGGACCGTATTTTGTTCTCCTATCCAACTTGTCGAAATTGGCAGGGCGAGCTCAGGCCCAACGAAGTCAATCGCTGTACCTGCCCTAGCCAATTCGTCAGCTCTTTCATTTCCAGTAATACCGAAATGCACGGGCACCCAGACAAGGTAGATAGTGTTGACAATGCTTAGTTCTGCGATTTGAGTTCGGCATGCGATTACTAGCTTGGATTGTGATTCGTGTGAGCTAAGGGCCTTGATTGCAGCCTGACTACCGGAGCAGAAGTTTATAACTTTTGCCGGACAAGCTCTGCTGAAGGGCCAATTCTACCCCGCACAAAGTCGAGTTCTACTTGGAATACAGTACAGTATTTACCTATCTCATTTCTCGACAGTAGACACCAGCACGTCCCTCCATCAGAGAATCACGGGGAAGTCTATTTCGATGTTGTCTATCATTTCTTCCTCTTCAAAGTTTAGCGGTACTCCTCTGACGAATGATAGTTTGGTTCTTGTTTTTGCATTCGTATATGCGGAGATTGACGTGGTTCAGCTTTAGCATTTTAAGCTGTTTTACGTCATCAATCTTGAACCTGCACTTTCCCAGTTTTACGATCTCTGTAAAGTCATTGAATCTTTTGTCTTTGAGGATCTTGCCTACGTGGGATGGATGGTTTGAGTGGTTCTTGTTGGTTTCGATCAGATCCAGGACGATTGATGTGGACTTGGCCCTAAGTGAAATGGGGACCGCTTCAAGAGAGGAAGCCTCGCCTTGACTGAAGTGCGCTGGAGTGATTTCATTTGATTCCTTGTTTTGCCTGGTTATTCTCCCGTATGCAATTTTACGACTGTTTACGATCCGCTTGATCCTATTCGCTGGGTTCTTTCGATGGTGGATTATTGGCCACTGAGCTAGACTTGCTCGTTTGCGACGTTCAAACTGTTTGTACGCACACTCTGGTAGCAGTCCGTGTAAAATTCTACCGCCGTCTGGCGACTCTAAACTATTTCTACCCAAATTTTCAAGAGACAACTCAATGGGTTCTTTTCTGCAGCCTTTTTTGCTTGATGCAATTTGATAAGGCAATTAGGTAATCCATTAGACAGTCTTCCCATGAACATCGATAAGTTTGCACCTGTGTACAAAATTTCGTGCACGCGTTCAGCCTCAAACTTACTTTGCCTTTGTGTACAGGTTCGCCTCGAACACTGAACCCAAGCGAACGATGTGCAAACTTAGGTTTAAACACCGTGTGCGTACACAAGAAAGGCACACACAAAACAGAATGAGTCAACACTAGTGATTTTGAGTGATAGAAAGGGAAAACTAGTGTCAAGAACCTGTGTGTACGAACACCGCGTACGTACATGGGGTTCGGTTGTGCAGATGAACATGTTTACTTGTTTTGGTATGCATTAGCGCGTTCGAGTTTGCACATGAAATGTGGGTTTAAGATGAGCACAGAACTAAAGCGAACCTGGTGTTCGATGTCCATTTGGGAAGTCTGTCATTAGTCGTTTGTTTGATAATTCAGCAGTGGGTTCTGTCAACAAGTCTACTCCTGCGAACATAAAAACTCGTCCAACAAACATCTTTCGTTAGTCGGATTCGTTTGATGTTGGATCGAATCAATGATATTGTCGGACGTCGCACCCCTCGGAGTAACGTCAGAAGAGGTAAACAAGAAATCTCGACAAACATATGATTACTGCTTAAAAGTCAACTGTCAAAACTCTCTTTGAAAAAAAATCCGGACAAACCGTTACTGGCTAAACACAGTTCATAGCAGTTAAAGAAAGAGAAAACTTTTCTCTTTTGTTTACTGCCTACATCTGTGATTGGCGAGTAACGGTTTGTTCGGAATTTCCTTTCAAAGAGAATTTTGACAGTTGGCTTTTAAGCCGTAATCATATGTTTGTCGAGAAATATTTATTCAGTTGTTCAGAAACGTCTCATTATTTGCCTAATCATAGAAGTTCCACGTTTGAAATGTTCGAGTCTGCATCTTTGTATTAGCGCATTTCCCCAAAATTCCACGCGGCCTTCCCCAATTGAAAAGAATGGCCGCGCTTAGCCCATTTGTCATATTGAGAGATTCACTGAAACGGATACACGCCACACCAACTGCTTCCTAAATGCCGCTGTAAGGTTGCCAGTAAGTTTTGGGTGTAACTAGCCCTTGTATTTGCTATTTGCGCTTGAAATTAAGTATGTAGCTGTAGTATTAAGCCTCCCATTTTGGTTTAAACGCAAGGACAGTTTTTAAAACAAAATTTGATTTATTAGTTTAACTCATTTAACCAATTTTATAATTCTGTAATCCAAAAGAAACTTTTGAATTATACTGAACGTGGTGAATTTGGCACAACTTGCACCTGGTATAATCAACCTGCACAAAACGTTGCATAACGCAGGGCTGTTTTTTGTAACCACATAGTTTATCATTCAGCCCTTCTTTATGCAAAATCGCGATAATATAACAGATGGGCTAAGCGCGGTGTTTCATGAAGTGCGGCCGTTCCTTTCAATTGGGAATGGCCGCGTGGAATTTTGGGGAATTGCGCTAAGTATACTTTTGTAGTGAAATAATTTGCTGTGTCATAAAGCTATCTTCGATTAGCTTGATTAATTCAGGTTTCTTTCAAATAGAGATGATTCTTTACTGGTTTCGAAATACTCGAATTCATGAAATCATCATCAATCCAAATTCGTGGTGAGAGGCGTATCATTTATACAACAATAATTCTAGAGAAAATTTTCAATAGGACGTAAGTAACAATGGGGTCTTTCTCTTCTGTTCATTACTCGGCCATTTCAACATTTACTACTCTACTCTTTGCATAATATTCTAGTAAAAACCTTCGGCTTTCGATATGTACTGGAAAATTGGTGCAAAGTGTTGTAATGACGTCGTAATAAACGAAAGAGAAAGTAAACAAAGAGAGGCTCTCAATGTTACTTATGTCCTATTGAAAATTTTCTCTAGAATCGTAAAATTATTGTTAAATCATTTCTCAAATTTCCTTTAATTAATGCGCAGAGTAGGATCTCATATGAATAAACTATTTCATAACGGATTCCAAGTGTAAAAATGTAGCAAAAAGCCGTGTACAGTCAGTTAGAGCAAATAACGTGTAAAAAGCTAACAAAAAACCAAAAGGCAAAAAAGGCAAATTCTTACTCTAAACAATCTAAAAAATTAAACGAAAAAGCATTTTTTTTTCCTCAGAACGGTCAATTTTCAATGAAGCGCCGTTGCCGATGTCATTCTGGCAGCGGACAGAAACTTCTGATTGGTAGGCGATTCCGTACAAATGTTCACCTTAGACCAACACCGTTCCTCGCTAGACTTTCGAATAGCATCCAGTACCGCTTGAACGTAAAGGCCATCTTCGAACGTGGCCGCCGACTGGACTGGTTCCTTTATCCACCCGGTCGATTCCTGCGTAGGATGAAAAGCATCTCTCAAAGCGCCAACCAATTTACATAGGCCCTTCACGTAAGGCCTCGGCAGTGTTGTTTCCGAGGTTGAAAACTGCAAATCCTGTACGTCCACATACAACATCTCCTCCTTGATTGTTCCTGAATCGTCAGCCATACGATGCGCAACCAAATCACCGCCTCTAACAGTCAGATGACCAGCTCCACCGTAAACTGCCACCTCCTGGTGAAAGGCATTATTCGAAATGTGGCAATTAATATTGACAGTCACTAGTGTACCGCTTTCCAGTTCCATCTGGAAAGTGCAAAAGTCTGGGGCCGTAATCTGTCGAATCCCATTAATCTGGCCAATATGTTTAACGTAGGTACGAACAGTTCCGTGCACCTTAACAGCCTTACGTTCCGTTAGGAACTTTACCAAATCTATAACATGACTTCCAACAAGATTCAAAACACCTCCGCCCATTGTTTCGTCACACAACCAATCGAACTTATTATGAAACAAAGAACTCATTCTGACCTGAAAAAGAATTTTAAAAATATTTAGATTTGAAGGATGTTCACCTGCTTCCGTAACTACCTTAACATCAATCAGAGACAACTGCTCCGGGGGACCCAAATAGCCCTCCTGTATAGCTTTCTTCATGTGCCCAATGGCTGGCAAGAACCGTAGCGAATGATTCACAATCGAAATTAGCGTCGGATAGTATTGGCAAGCACGGACCATCTTCAAAGCATCCGCTTGAAACAAACTCATCGGTTTATCACATACCACATGCTTTCCGATACCGAGTGCTTTGACCGAGATCTGCGAGTGCAGATACGGCGGACAGGTGATAAATACCATATCGACGTCCTTACGCAGCAGAACATCATCTATTTTGCTGGTGAAAAAGGGAATTTGTAGCTCGAGCGATGCTTCTTCCGCTTCCCTCAGTGTACGGCCCCAGATTGCAGCAATTTTGAAGCCTTTGTCGCGAAGAATCGGTACCAATACTTTAGTAATTTCACCGGTACCGAACATTCCGATGCCCGGCAGCATGATGTTGTGGGTTGCCCCGAATGCAATGTGAACAAATATATGAAAATCTAATTTAGTTTTATACGTAATTTTGCATGAAAACTTAACGGGAATGTATGCACTGATCAGGACTGACGGATTTGTTTAGGGAAACGATTCACAAAAACAATTTACTGTCAAAACAACTTGGATCAACCAAAGAGAATAGTGAAAGAGACGAAGAGTGAAAATCAGTCAAAACGGCAACACTCCCTTTATGATGATTTCAACACTAGAATTTTGGCAACCGCTTCCACAGACAGCACTTTACATGACTCCTATTATATTTTGAAAACAAACCGTATGTCGATCGTTGGATTTGTTTATCAAACGATGCGCATTTCGAAACAAAGAGATGAAATAATTCTAAAGCTTGTTTTTACTCATACATATATTCTAGAATGCACCTCACAATCACGATTGAACCAAATTCTGACGAAAATTGAAATTTATTTTTTAATAGATGTACAATACTTATCTCCTCCAACTCAGGCATGAGGAATGTTTATTTACATTGCACGATTGGTCTGCTCAATAAGGCATTTTTGGATTCACACTATTCGTCTCTTTCCCTATTCTCTTTGGGATCAACAAATATCGGAAAAAAAATCAAGTAACGATTAGGTCAACTGGTGATTGGTACGCTGATTTAAAACTACTCCAAATTTTCCGATTATCAATTTCGCGAATTGACAGGAAAACCACCGTAATAAACATCTTATGATCCAAGAGCCTAACGACCTGTTCAGGGTATCATCCAAACAATATGTGGAATCCAAAGAGAATAGTGAAAGAGACGCAGAGTGAAAATCAGTCAAAACGGCAGCACTCCCTTTACGATGATTTCAACACTAGAATTTGGCAACCGTTTCCAAAGGCAGCACTTTAAATGACTCCTATTATATTTTGAAAACAAACCTTTTGTCGATCGTTGGATTTGTTTATCAAACGATGTGCATTTCGAAACAAAGAGATGAAATAATTCTAAAACTTGTTTTTACTCATACATAGACTCTAGAATGCACCTTACAATCACGATTGCACTAAATTCTGACGAAAATTCAAATTTTTTTTTGATAGATTTACAATACTTATCTCTTCCAACTCAGGCATGAGTAATGTTTATTTACATTGCACGATTGGTCTGCTCAATAAGGTATTTTTGGCTTCACACTATTCGTCTCTTTTCCTATTCTCTTTGGTGGAATCGTTGGACTATACACCGAGGAAAAAATACTACCGAAATTCATAAGAACTACTTATGATCTTGCGCCACAAGTTTCCCATATGGAAATCATAAGTTTTACTTATGAGTTAAACAAAAATTGGTCATTGAACCTTTTTCGAATCTCATATATGGTACTTATGGAATTTTTAAGAAACTCTTAAGAGATTCATAGGGTTAACCTATGTAAATCATTGAGTTGTAATATGAATTTTATGTAAAAATTCCTATGAGATTCATAGCTGTTTTATATGCACATGGATCAAAAAAAAAATAAGAAATAAATCGATCATGAACCTACAAATGGGCCTATATAACAAATGTACACAAACGGAGATTTGAGTAATATCTTAAAGAGGAGTAAAAATACTTCATAATAAATATAAAAACTCATTTATAAATGTTTCACACTTCATGAAAATCAATAAAAAACAAAACGGCGTATCTGACTTTCAACTGTAAACAAGCCGCCAGGCGGATTCCGCCTCTGCATTTCTAAGGTAGTGTGTACGGGCGAAATTGATAGCATCATTACTTACAAAGCCCGTAAACAGAGTCGCCCTAAACAAAAACCAACTGCTTGATACGCCCGGGGGGAATAACAAATTTTCCCCTCCGGCGAGCACGGCGAAACCCACATTTGGTTTTTGTTTTCTGGCGACACTGCAGGGCGAAATTGTGAATGGTCAAAATAAGAGGGCGACTCAAAAATGGCCTAATCAACATTTCATAACAACACTCGGCGAAATATATTTTTTTCAATTTTATCAACGAAAACGTTATTATATAAAATATTTTAGTAATGCTTCCGAAAACTAGTATTGTTTTGAAGTGTTTCAATACATTTGAAAGCGCAGTATGCAAACACTGTTAAAATACGATTAAATTTCCTGAAGCGAGTTTTCAAAGCTATTTTTCTCGATTCGATATCATTGCGTCTTCGGCCCTTTGGTCGGTTCATGATCGAAATACCATTTATATTTTACTTTTCTAAAAATACTTAAAATTTAATGATGGTAAGTTAGATTATATTATTAACTTACATAATTACAAAAGAATACATTTTGCTGGATCCGATACTCCTAAAAGAGCTCGTAATCGGCTTGGTGGTAGGATGACTCTTCCGTGTGACATTATTTTGTGTTCCTACTGCCAAAGAGATACAATTTTATGAACCAAAAAGAAATAAAATACGGAGATAAAATCCTTACATGTTTTCCACCAGCTTGAAACAACACCAAAATAAATACAGCAATGAAGTTCTTATCATTCTATTTCCCTAATTCTATCGGGTATAATCATGAAATTTTCGCAATAAGACAGTTATGAATACCATAAAACACGCGAACAAATTTCATTGTCCATACTTATGAAAATCAACCATTTTACTTATGATATACATAAGCATTTAATGAAATCGAAACTGCACTGGTTCATAGGTCCTGACTTATGAAATTCTTAATTCTTTTGCTGCAGTGTATGGGTTAAAGTTCGTGTATAATTTTTGTTTTGGGCAGCCGCTGGAAAAACTAAACACGTTAACACATATCAGAAAAGAGAAGGGCCACTCCAAATCAAAACTTCTCACAATTCTTTTTAAAATCACTAGCGGCACGTGGTGTCGAAGCCCTGCAAAATACACTGTTAATCATCACATTAGCACAGACTAACAGACATAACACTCAAAAACAAAGCTTAGCCCGCTTTAACGGTCATTTTAAAAATATTTGTAGTTGGGACTGTGACCACATTTGAAATTATGGCGCCACTGACATATGAACAAGCATATGGGGGATAGACCACTAGTGAAAAATTGTTCCTAAACCTGAGGGGTAACCCACCAGTAAATGAGTGTTTGGGACTGTGAATAAAAGGTGGAGCTAGTGTTCTGGGAAAATTGTCGGATCGATGTTTTTTGAGGGAATTCCCTCATAGTGTTATGTCTGTTAGTCTGTGACATTAGTTCAAAATTATACGACGTTACTGGTATAAAATATCTAGCAAATTCATCCCCGATAATCCGACAAGTGGTCAGAATATGTTCTCCACATAAAAATTGTCATCTTTCAAGCATTGATTGCGTTCTTGGGTTGCAAACAGATATTTTACTTTAAATATTAACCTATCCTTTTCCATCGAAAAGCGAAAGTTTTAAGGTTCCCCCACACTGACGCGATTTTGTCGCAGCGACTGCGAAAATTTCGCGAAGCGACTTGTCGCTAGCAACTCTGCTCATGGCGACAGATGTGCGCTCCCATACTGACGCGAACTTTTCGCGTCGGCTGTTGCGAAATTGCAGCGATTTTTGAACAATCGCTGCGTGCGAGCATTGTGTCACAGTCGCTGGGTGTTCGCCAGATATTCAAGATGGCGCAGACTAATCAACTATTGTCATTTGGCGCATCTCAACTTTACATAAGTTGACCAGAATTCCGAAAAAAATGAATATAGTTATACGAAAAAAATCGCCTAAATTTCAAAACCAAACTGATGGACGCTTCTATACCACTACCAAGTCCAACAAAACTATTTGAAAACGAAGATTACATACCGTGTGAAAGCCAGGTAAATCGAATAAATACTGGAGCGGTAAAATTGAATTGAAAGTAGGGTGGTTAGAGCTATTTAGGGTAAGGTGGGGCAAATCCGACCTAGTAAATGGTTTTGGCTGTAAAATGCACATTTTACATCGGATCAAGTCGTTTTATATACCAAATTAAAGGTTAGACTTCTGGGCAACTTTCTGTATATAGCATTTTATTTATTTTTTCCCTTTTTTATTTCGACTATGTTAGTCACATTTTCTTTTTTACGTTTTAACGACATTCAATTAGCTAGAGATTACTGGGTAGGGAAAGTTATGAAACTTAGAGCCATAGTACTCAAGTGAGAGCAAGGATGTGAAGTAAACAGATCGGAAAACTAGAAGTGGCAGGGTCATTAGAACAGGCTTAATATCGTGCGGGCTTAATTTTTGCCTTCTGATAATGAGGGTCGAGCTTAGGCAGAATAACTACGAATCACCCGAGTTCACTATCATGTGTCCTTGATAAAGGTAGACGTATCTATCTTTACCGTGACAACCGGCAAAAATTAAGCCACGCAAGATCACCACTGAAAACCTGTCGACGATTAGCATCAATCTGAATGATGATTGCTGCTGTTCATCTCTGTATGCCTTTTGAATGCCGGGATAGATTTTTATTAGACTATTGTCACTGTTCTTACAGTCGTGGCGGGTTTGCTACATTGTGTAAGGAAATGGCTGTGTCTACAGCGGCTACCCACCGCTGCCGATGGATTCCCATCAGTTTCTTTTTCTTTTTTCCCTTTTTTATTTCGACTATGTTAGTCACATTTTCTTTTTACGTTTTAACGACATTCAATTAGCTAGAGATTACTGGGTAGGGAAAGTTATGAAACTTAGAGCCATAGTACTCAAGTGAGAGCAAGGATGTGAAGTAAACAGATCGGAAAACTAGAAGTGGCAGGGTCATTAGAACCCATTCCCTACCCAGTAATCTCTAGCTAATTGAATGTCGTTAAAACGTAAAAAAGAAAATGTGACTAACATAGTCGAAATAAAAAAGGGAAAAAAGAAAAAGAAACTGATGGGAATCCATCGGCAGCGGTGGGTAGCCGCTGTAGACACAGCCATTTCCTTACACAATGTAGCAAACCCGCCACGACTGTAAGAACAGTGACAATAGTCTAATAAAAATCTATCCCGGCATTCAAAAGGCATACAGAGATGAACAGCAGCAATCATCATTCAGATTGATGCTAATCGTCGACAGGTTTTCAGTGGTGATCTTGCGTGGCTTAATTTTTGCCGGTTGTCACGGTAAAGATAGATAGTCTACCTTTATCAAGGACACATGATAGTGAACTCGGGTGATTCGTAGTTATTCTGCCTAAGCTCGACCCTCATTATCAGAAGGCAAAAATTAAGCCCGCACGATATTAGGCCTGTTCTAATGACCCTGCCACTTCTAGTTTTCCGATCTGTTTACTTCACATCCTTGCTCTCACTTGAGTACTATGGCTCTAGGTTTCATAACTTTCCCTACCCAGTAATCTCTAGCTAATTGAATGTCGTTAAAACGTGAAAAAGCATTTTATTTAGATCTTCGGAATATCTTGAGATACAAGCGTTTTACAAAAATGTTCATTTTTGCTGCTTTCAAAAATGGTGGGGTAAATCCGACCCCCTATGTTTTTGGTTGATTTAGTGCGGATATTACTCAAATTTTATGGTTTTTCAATGATAGATAAATGAATGTTGTGTTATTGAATTGTAACATGAAGAAAATGGAGTTCAATATTAATGTTGGAATGCTAAAATCACGAGCAGTAGCACGTAATGATATTCCCATTTGCATCGAAGCAATTGCTTGACGAATACTATAATCATCACGTTTTTGTGTCTTTCGTTTGTTACTATGAACCATTTTGCATAAAAATAATAAATAATAACAATAAAAATATATTTCAATTTGATAAATAAAAATTTTCTTAGCAAAAAAGCGGTCGGATTTACCCCAATATTTTGAGGTCGGATTTGCCCCACCGCGTCATTTTTCTTTACGATGCAATTAAAAAATATATGAAAAAGGTTGAACTAAATTCATCTATGTACTTTGTAGGACTTAAATCAAAGATTTTAAATCCACTTACATTTATTATGTAATCACTTTAAGAATCAGAAATATCCTGTAGTCAATGATGCACAAAAGTCAAATAAAAAATTGTAAAAACACACTTTTTGTTGTATGAGCATCTTAATGTAGACTAATAAAATACTGTCATACCACCATTATGATTATTTTCGATGCACTACACGACAACATTGATATTAGTTCGCGTAGTGCTTCTGATTTTCGGTAACAGAGGGTGGTCGGGTTTACCCAACGGTCGGATTTGCCCCACCTTACCCTACTATAATCCAGTGCTTCAAGTCCTTCGAGAATAAAAAATATTCCAAAGCGGACTCATCTTTCCAAAGAGCTGATCGAAAAATAGTTCGACGAACCCAACGATTCCGCCGTAGAAGAATTAGTGAAAGCATTGGAAAAAAGAAACGTCGGTAATAATACGGATGATGAGAAAGGCCTCCCGGAAAAGGACGATCATTTCTTGTTCAACGAAGATGTTTTAGCATTTTGTTTGAGGGAAGAAATTAACGCCAATGAACGGTTGAACATGTTATGCCAAAGATTCCATAACAATCTGAAAAATAAGAATATAAAATTCATACCGCAAATCGAGCGGGAGAATGAAGTTCCCCACAACATAAAGATAATCGATGAAATCTTGGGTACGGACTCGATCGGAATTCCCATGCGATCAGATGATAATCATGTTTCTTCAACTGGACGAATAAATAGCAACCTCTCGTCGAGCAAGTTCTGTATGTTGGTTAACGGTATAACCCAATAGAGCAAGTGCACATCAAATCAAAATATACTCACACTAGCTTTGTTCCAGTACAAGGAAATCACTCCGGAGTAAACAGGAGCAAAAAATTCTTGCTCCTTTTTACTCCGGTTTGCTACCAGAAGAAGAAAAAAAAAGAAGAAGAGAGTAAAGGAACGATTTTCTCCGGAGTACTTCCAGTTTCTCCTGGAACAGACCTACTGATAGCTGCTCAATTTCTCACGAGTATATGTACATGTATCTGTCCGCCTAGATTGAGAGAACATTCGAAATCAAAACCCCACTGCTTCTGGTCGGATATACGCGCAGCAACGACGAATCATCTGAATACACCTCTATCGAAGACTGCATATCAAGAAGACTGCTAACTCTGTCCAGAATCTGGAGACAGTAACAGCAACGCCACTTGCGGGTAAAGGTGGTACTTCCCATAGTGATGCACACACACATATACACTTTTACATTAAGCTTCCTACCTTCAGACAATAGAGGTGCTGTAACCTCTGTCGCTTCTCGTTTGTATGGGGGAAGGAAAGAGATATCAGTCTTCTTAATATGTAGTCTTCGCCTCTATGCTAACCGGATCTAATCTGTCGTATATGCGAGAGTTAACTTACATCTCCTTCCCTCTAAGAACGGTTGGTTTCAAAATCGTCCAATGAAGGACGTTGGACCAACTTGGACATCGTCCAAATAACCGTTCAACGAACGTCCATCGTTGGATCCGTGTTGAACGATTTTGAAACAATTTTTTGGACGTCTCAGTGGGTTGTTTATAATCCTGGTACCGAATGTGGAGACTCTCAAGTTCGGCACCAACGGGCTGGAGTGTGTGGTGTTGCAGCAGACTGGTGCGTATTTATCTGTGAGGAGAGGAGTATCGCAGCGAGTTTCCCAGGAGGGGATGCTACCGCTAGCAATGTTGATCAGTGGCGAAAGGGTCTGCGTTACAAGGCTGCTTGGTTCGATCAACGTTCCCTTTGTGATCGATGAAAACGTGAAGCTAATGATATATAGGCGATATGTTTCGCCAATTCCTATTCACTACAACATGGACGCATGTTCACAAATTGGCGGAATTCGGTCCACTAACCGAGTAATTTTTAATCGGTTCCAAAGATAGACAATATTTATGAAGCCAAGCTTCGCCGAAGGATTAAGGTGTTTTATTACCTTGTTTTACATCTTTTTGGAGTACGATGTGTATCTTATCTTAGGACAAAGTCTCCTAACAGGCGATAGTACTTTTGTCATTATACGAGAGAACAACGATTTCTACTTTGTAGATCCAACCAGTGGTAAAAAATACTCCAGCTCCGATACGTACTGTCCTTTAAGTAGAATTTACTACTTTGTCAATGAGGACAACGTCTAGGGAAATATTCAAAAAGAGAACCGGGTGTTCCTGACGCAGCTAGATGTGAACAAATCAGCCTACTGAAGACCGCTATTCAATCGATCTCATGAAGCTCCCACCGGTTGTATTCACGATGGAATTTACTTGTACAAAAATGCACTGAATGTACGAGATTTGTAAAAAACTATTGAAAAAAAGATTGTTAAGAAGATTGCAATTTGGAGAACGCACCGTAAAATTACATGGAACCGGTTAGTTTATGAAGCTATCAATTGTGTATTCTCGGATGGTATGCTATGGCAAAAAAACGCAATAACTATATTCTAGTTTCAGCCATATAAGTAACCAACTTGCATACGCCCTTCCCAACTTTCAGTCGGACACTAGTCTGGAAACTAATACGAATGGCAATCTGGAACTGTTCAGTCAACTGTTATCCTTTCCTCAATAGTATATACAATATAAAGTATGCTACAATTTAAACTTTAAATTTGCCTTTCTCGAAATCAATATATTGTCACTTAGCCCGGTCTGACGTAACTCCGACCAGTTCGCTCTCAGCAAGACTTATTCATTACCAGCCATCGAAGTTCAGTCTTTGGTCGTGGTTGCCGAACGAACCATCGCAGATCCGGATCGCAAGAATCTGGGGGATTTGTGTAATCCTCTATTTTCTCCACAGTTATTTCCACCAAACCTTACGACACTGTTGCTATAATTTGTATTTTTCGTAATTTTGCAGTTTTATTACGTACGAAAATCTGTTAATTTACACTGTACATCAGGTCAAGGAAAAGCATTTTTGATTAAAGTTAACAATTAACATAAGGAGCGAATAATTATTTATAATCTTTTGCGCAGCGAATGCCTGCTCAGCTTTATACTCGTCGAAAGCCTCTGCGAGGACAACCCGCTTGATCTCGCTACATCTTACGACGTAAGATAGCTCATTTAGAATTTTATCCATGGTATTGCTCAATTGGGGGCTTCTGCAGATCATTGTTCTCGACAGTTTCACCGGGTGTCCGACGGTTCCATACAAATAGCTACATTGGACCCACAGTACGATGTACGGGTGATTGGTAGTTAGTTTGCACCGCTTCTCCTTCTATCGCTGTATTGTAGCACAATCTGTATCTGCTTCGTAAGCGGAACCACTCACAGGGGCAATGGTACTCACCCAGCCCAGGTAGTACTTTAATATCGCCGTTAGTAGTGCGCTGATGAAAAAATGTGTATCCTTAATGTCGGCCAGCAATAGCAGGTAACAAAGATCGTTCATAAAATTATTATCAATTTTAAGCGCAGCCCGATTAGAACATGTACTGCTTTGAGTTCCAAGAGTGCACGCACCACTGCTTAGCGTTAGCCACATGGGACTTACCAGTTTGGGTACAGTAAAAAAATCCACTGGGCACTGCTGCGTTATGCCGGCAGCCAGCATTATCTGTAGCAATAAATTAACACAACTGTTTGAACAGGTAAGTGAAGGGTTTCTATCAAGCCTACCTGGAGTAACTGCGGCTACCTGTAGCTTGCGTTTTCCGCCGCCATTCTTAAACGACACAGCATTGATTCAAATATACTCATGTGTTCCGAGCTGAATGCTTCAATTTCCTGCAGCATGTCATCGTTTAGTTGAACGCACAGCACAATTCCTAGACGTGCCTTTTTGTGCAAAGGTCTCCCGCGATAATTGGTTGCAGTGGAAAGAACTTCCCCGCTAAACGCTTTTTGTCTAGTCAGTACTATGGTTTCACTATTCCGTCGATTTTTACCACTGGCTCAATCAATACTGGTATCTAAACTAAGTCTTCGAAATCACTAGAAATTGATGCTAGACTGTTTTGGTGCGATGGCGTGGTTGACTTGATGAAAACGCCCAAGGTTCCGTTCCACCATACCCTGAGTCAAGGCCACTTTTGGTTGAAAGTCTCGGATCTGCTAGATGCTCCAAATGCGCAAACTCGATTGGCAGTGGTGGCCTTTGTCTGTGGTTGTACGAAGTATCATATTACGTCAAAGTGGACGAAGTAACAGTAAACGACCGTAGTGACGTTGTACCTATAGAGCTACGATCACTTTCCGACGTATGTCGGCCGTTGTATAGTGCATTCTGACCGATACTTGGCAGTTAATAGCCCAAGTAGGTGGAAGTGGATACTTTTTTACTGCTGTTGCTGCTACTGTTGGCTACTGAAACACGTAAGCATACTTAATGGTTTTTCGAGTTTTTAATCAATGTACCTTCAAACTGCTGTCCTGGAAGACTATAGGTGCAGAACCAAAAATCATTTCGGCCATCGACGTGGTATCGCTTTTGGTATAGCTGTTGTGCTGATATAAAATTTTGCGATGATAAAATTTCCCACGCTGTTAGATCGCTTTGTGGCTTTGTATTGCGGTACTGCAAGTGGACGTTGTTGCTGCATTGGATTCGCCGGAAATTTTCTCGACCGCACTGGAATCAAACAGTAGTTTACGACCTCGAATGTCACATTCGCGGATAAGAACACGAACCTGGTCAGCGGTGAAAGTTGATTCTTCTGAGGTATATTTCTGTGTTGCTGAACTAGCACTGCGCTTCTTGGTATACTATAGTTGAAAACAGATTGTTGAATAATGCAATATTTATAGTCAACTGATTTACTATCCTCTCTTCTTGTTTGTTTTCTTACTGTGTCTAGACTGTGTCGAGTAAACGACCTGCTTCACGCAAAGATGTTTTAAATATAAAGACACGCGGACAAATACACTATTCTCACTGAATGGCTGATAAAACAATCGAAAAATATTTTTTTTTTAATTTTAGGACAACATACGTCGTATTACCATGAGATTAAAATTGAGGTTGTCCCATCTAGCTACTATAGTTTGCAAATGTCACTTTGTGTCGCTTGTAATGCGAAATTCGCGCCGGTGTGGGCACTCATGCGAATCGCACTGTCGCAGGAAGCGCGACGAAATCGCTAAGCGAAATTTTCGCAGTCGCTGCGACATAATCGCGTCAGTGTGGGGGAACCTTTAATGTTGAAGTATGTAAGCATACATTTACGTTTAAATATCGAAGCTTTTGACTGCACAGTTGATTCTTAGCGCACTGACCAAGAAAGATTTTCAATGGATATCTTCCCAATGGTTATTGTGTGTCCTTTCTTTTGAGAACCACCACGCAAGGACATTAAATTTAAACACAAACAGCATTATGTTAGCCAGCCATTTTCCTATTCCAGGATTCGATAAAAGTTTTTTGGTCCTTATAAAAGTGGAGGAAATTAGTTTATAATTATTTTCAATCTTTAATATTAAATGCTTTTTCAAGGATTTAACGTCGCTTTTCAATTTTTACGAAATGTCACCAAAGTCTGGAAACCATGATGGGCTCGAAAACTTCAGCGGATTGATTAGTATGAAAAATGCAAACGACAATCGTTCTTTTCAGTGTTGCCACAATTCAATCCGTACTGGGAGTTGAAAATTCTTCGTATTCTGTACCAACACAATGACAAACAGAATCATTTTATATAATCATTTTTCATTCGAAATTGTTATATACTTAGTTGGTGCGGATGCATTCAATTATATGCGGAAACCCAAAAATTACGACCCGGAATCAGTTGTTTCATTTGCGGTAAAATTTCGCCAGAAGCCAGTCAAAATTCTGGTGTGTTTGACTGGGTAATGTCAAAATCAGCTCCAGTTCAAATTCTCATTGTCATTTTGTTTTCAACCTAAGCTGAGCTGCGGCCAGAACCACATTGGAAGCCGTGTTTCAGTCTGGAAAATCCTTTAGCCATCTCTTTTGCTTTAAATAGAAGGAAGATCTGTATAAAATTTCCGAAAAATCTATGAAAAATTGAAATATTTCCAAAAATCTGTGGAAATCGGTGAAATTTTCACGAAAATGTTAAAAATCTATCTTCTGAGAAAAGCTGTGGCCAAAAATTAGGCAATCTATGAGACATTTGTTTGACAACTCAGTGGTGGGTTTTGTCAACAAGATTGTTTTGCTTTACTCCTGCGAACAGAAAAACCCGTCCAACAAACATCTTTCATTAGTTCCGATTCGTTTGATGTTAGATCGAATCAGCGGTTTTGTCGGACGTTGTGCTCAGCAGCTCGGAGTAACGTCAGAAGAAACAATCAAGAAATAATCAGCTGATCCAGCACGTGTCATGGATTGCCTAATTGTTAAATAAATCTGTGACATTAAAAAAAATGTGAATGTGGCAACCCTGGCTGTGGCTTGTACTGACATTTGAATGCGAGATGTGACAAACCTGGATTCAGCAAATCAAATGAAGCCTATGGGTGCTTACAGAGTGGCGGCAAGAAGCTAAGCTGGGGCTATAGCTGACATTAGAATGCGAGAAACCTGCAAACCAAAGGGATGATGTCAGAGTGAAAGCCGAGCGGATCTGCTACCTACTTTTACTCTGACAGGTTCCATTTGATATGCTGCAAGCAAGTTTCTCGAATCCCGCATCCGCAATGCCAGTGCTAGCTCCAGCTCAGTTTCTCGCCATCACTCTGTCCGTGGTCTAACTCAACATTTACAACCTGTTTACTAGTATGCATCGCAGTGTTAAATTATTTTAATGTCATGTCAAAAAAAAATCTGTACCAAGCTGTACTTTTTTACAAAAATATGTTATCCGTATCGTACAGAATCTCTACCAAAAATACTCAAGAAATGTGTACCCTTCTAGATAAATCTGTACTTGTGGCATCGGTAATACACACTTTTCAGATCTGCGTACCGAGAAGCAATTATTAATCAGTTACTCAGTAGCCAAGTCAAAGAATTTTCTAAAATAAATTTAAAAATAGTTACTCTAGTTAGAGAAAACAACTCAAATGTTAAGACCGACGATGGCGAGATTGTATACGTTAATTTGGTAATTAAGCCATATGCTGTTTTCGATTTTTCCGTGCAGCTGACGTTTTATCGAACTTTTTTGTATTATTTTGTTCGCAAAATTACAAAATTTTTTTACAAAGTTGAATTATCACGACAAAATCTTCCATTGGATTCTCTAATATGTGCTAAGTGCTCTTGTGACCTTAAGTACTCACATTAGCTTTCACTGCATTGGATTGTAAATCAGAAAAAAAAAGTTTACTTCTTCAGCTTAATTATCACAAATAATATTTATGACAAATGGAAAAATCCACCACCCATGCGGAAGATCACGTTCCACTACTTAGAAAGAGGGGTCTACAATCATGTGCTGTTTAGTAAAGGTTCCTTACGAGTAATTCTTTATGTGCAAAATTAATAAAAGCATTCCCGTCGGACTAGGTAATCAGAGAACATTCCGTTGAAACTGGATGATTCTCCGGACGCCCCGCAAAAAAACAGATTATTGCGTTTTAGAAAACGAGCGTATAATCCGACCGAAAAGTTATTTCCGGTATGTTTTCCTCCACCTGTGGCAGGTGGAGGAAAACAAATTGTTGAATACACTATTGCAGCTACAGATTGTCAAGTACTCTATATATTCAAGCTGAATATCACTTAGGATCTTTTGAAAAAGTGCTCTTGAATTTCTTCATTTTGATGGATAATTTTAAATCCTTTTCCGTACCCCTCGTTTTATGTAAACACACCGTGCTTCATTTGTATTCGTACCATGGTTTTTTTTGGCAAGCACGAGATCACGCGAAGCATGTACGAGTGCGAGCGAGACACGGCTTAGAGGGAAAATGTTGAGTTGAAGCAGCAGCGATAAGACACGGACGGACGAATTTTTGATTCCTGAACGAGTGGCAGTGAAAAATAGAGGAATCGTTTTGAGGACACGTCCAAAGTGGACATTTTTTGCATCATATCATTAGGCGTTTCGTCGGGGTCTGAAATAAGATACTCAAAGCACCTGCGGAACTGTGTGGAAGCGACAGAAAAGGTATGAAAATTGCGTTGGTTTCATCCAGACCATCGCGTGTGTTTAGAGGACTTTTCTTCATGACGTTTTTTTTTCTCTTGTGCTGTCTTATATGCTTGTGTCTCACAACAGACTCTGTGGAGGATCTATTGGTGGTTTTAAAAGGAAGTTCAGCAAAGTCCGGAGAAGGAGAAGAAAATGAGCATAGCTATTCTACGGAATTAGGACATACCATAGCTAGCACGACTGGAATAACGCGAAATAGGTTGAAGTAATAGGAAGAAAACAAACATGGCTAGCAGGAAGCGGTCAGTTCGTGTGTTCAGCCTGGTGTTGATATTTTTACACCTGGAGGTTCAGGTTCGATCCCAACCATCGACGCAGCAGCAGCATAATGAACAGCTTAGTTTTGGCGCACAAGAAATGTTCTCGCCATCGTCACAAACGCTAATGGATGAGATGTTTCAGAGAGGCGAAGGTGTCGCTAGAGGAGGAATAGGAGAAGTGGCAGGCGGGAAGAGCAGTCCGGAACTGGTGGGAAACTTGATTTTCCAACCGAGCTTGCTGGATTTTGTCGAACGTTCAATTGGCGACCCGCACAATCAGGTGGTGATCCTGATCAACAAACATAAAAGCCGGAGCGTATTTTTGGGCTCAATATCGGGCAGTACACCGGATTTCTACAGTTCGTATTTCAAGGACATGGTGATTCCGCCGGAGGGAAACACAACGTTCAATGTAGTGTTTCTTCCTCGTCAGTTGGGTGCTACGGCTGGATCGATTGAAATCCATACTTCATTTGGACTGTTGCAGTATCAGGTTAGAGGTGTAGGGATTGAATGCCCGTACCGATTGAGGCCTTTGGTAGGCTTGGTAGCTCCTCTGAACGCCACGATTACACCAGAAATTACCTTATACAACCCGCACGATACTCCTCTACAAATCGTGGAAATTTACAGTAGTGGAGGAAACTTTCAGCTTGAATTACCCAGTGGAGCCCAGGAGGGCCCGCAAGCACTATGGGAAATACCACCCCACAGCACGAGAAGTGTAATTCGAGTTAGGTTCCATGGAAAAACTGCTGGGAATCACACGGCTTACGTCAGGATAAAAATCTCAGGCGGAAGCCAAAATCCGTCACTTGCCGATAAAATGCTAGTGGTTCCGATCGAGATTGAGATTTCCAAGGAAACGGGAATTTACTCGAAGGTACCTTTCCTTGATCTCGGAGTCGGCGGTATAAAAGAAAATATTACCCGAATATCTTTGAATTTGACAAATTCTGGAGATCATAAAATAGATATTACAAGCTATGGAGTGCACTCGACAACCATGGAAATCATTAAAGCTGTAAAAGTATTCATCGATACACAGAGGTTTCATCCAGTATTCGAAATTACCGTCAACTGGACCAAACTAGCCACGTACAGTGAAATCAAAGGCTTCCTGTATGTAGATTACACCCTTAAGGATTCCCCGAAAAATTTGGTATATGCGTGGGTAGAATTTTACGGACAAGTTTTAAAGGGTAAATTGGAGTACAATACAGACGCGTTAAAGTTCCTCACGTTCGCTTCCGATGAGTCGGAGCGAAACTCTCAACTTCAGGTTGCTCGGCCACTGGTTGTCTGGAACAAGTTCAACGTGCCATTCAGTATTTCCAACATAACTGTACCTGACAACTGCTCGAGGAATTTCCGCATCGAAGGTTTCCTACCAAAAACCATTCTACCCGATCAGGAGCAAACGCTATTCCGAATATCTCGCATTTTGGCCGACAACCTAAATCGATCCATCGCTACCTACATTCGACTGGTGACGAACGTGACTGAGTTTGATCTTCCCGTGTACAGTTACACTGGAAAGCTGAAGCGCATTTTACCATTCTCGACAACAGCTCCACGCCCTCCAGCAGACTATGAGAAGCTGGATCTAGACGAACGCGAGCTCAACTTTGGAATTCTACCGATCTCAACGATTGGCGAAACGTTAATCGCTTTCTACAACACGAACCCAGTGGAGATTTCGATTCGCCACTGGAAAGGGGCCATTACCTCGGAAGGCTCCGGAGCGCCCACCATCACCGTAATCCTGCGCGGTTGTGGTCCTCATTCGGGCGAAAATCTTATATTCTGCAACACGATTCAACCGAACCATTGGATCGTGTTCCAGGTCAGCGTTCAGTCCAGCACGACCGATAGCTATCAGGGTCGATTCAGCATAACCACAGACTACGAGGAGATTGTAACGCCGATAACGTTTACCACAGCCGTCGGCAAGCTGGAGCTCAACAGAGAACTGTTGCACTTTGATAGCTGCTTTCCGGTAAGTATTTCCCATGCTTTTAATTGCAATTGGTTTTGCGGTAAACGCTTGTCGGTCGAAATGTGTGCATTTCGTTTTCAATGCTCCCCCGTTTATTGTTTATTGTTTACATTCACTCAAACTGATTGCGGGTCGCCGCGAAGCGATAAGTAGAAGAGAATATTGTTTTTATTGCCAAGGGATGTTTGGATGTTTTGCGATCTCGTGACAAATTATCTTAACCAATAAATTGCTGGACGATGGCGACTTCCGTACTCTGTTAAACGACTAGAAAAAAAATATGGTAACGTCACTTATATCTGCGTTGGGCATTCGATATGATCTCGACGTATCGTCTTTCCCGTATAGCCACAGTTTAAATTTTTACAAGGCTCTAAGCCAATGTTCATTATAACTTTGTATGGAATTCAAATCTGAATTCAATTTGTAATTTTGTAATTTTATTGAGCACGACAACCTGTTAGTACATACTTTGAATCAGGTCAAGGAAGTTACTTGGATAGCAGTAAATACATAAGAACGGTTATTTCAACACACCCGAGCGGATATTGAACATCACCCCCGAAGAGATATTGTCATTCAAATACGGCTTAAACTATAGCTCTTTACCACACTACGTTAGAAACAATAGTATATCCTTGAGTTTAAGCTTTCTATAGATAGGTTCATTTATGCATGGGGAACCAAAAATCCGGATACGCTATTGCATTACTACAGAACAGTTGCATATCAACTGATACGTAGATTTCTCAAAGGCCTTCGATCGTCTTCCTCATCAGCTCGCTGTTGAAAAGCTGAGACGAATCGGATTTCCGGACTGGTTGACCAATTGGATCTCCTCGTACCTTACAAATCGCAGTGCATTTGGGAGACTTGGAACTGTACTTTCAGACTCTGTCGACGTTACATCGGGTGTACCTCAAGGGAGTCACCTTGGACCTCTCCTCTTCGTGCTCTTTGTTAGTGACATTTGCATCGAATTGACATCGTGTAAGGAGATGTACGCAGACGATCTGAAAATTTATCGCGTCATAACAACTCTGCACTGAGGATACTGCACCTTCGAAAATCATAAGAATATACTTTGATTTTTCGCCAAAAGGTTTTCATGTGAATATCATAGTTATAAACTATGAATGACAGTTTTTGCACCCAAAGAACCAACTATGGATATCATACTGCGAATGCATACTTTTCATAAAGTTCCACGTATAAAAACGATACTACTGCAGTATAAATATCTTATGTAGTTCGTATGAATATCATTTTAATGAATAATGAAATTCGGAGCATCTTCTTGTAAATCTTGTCACTGGATTTTAATTACAGGTCGGACTCGATTATCCGGGGATTCGATTATCCGGGGATTCGATTATCCGTGATTCGATTATCCGGGGAAAATGATTCGATTATCCGGGTGTTTTGAAAAAAATCAAATTTCAACTATAATGTCTTATTATAGTGCTAATTCGATCATTGCAGTCAATAGAACATTTTTTCGGGCAATTTGGAGGTCTAGGGTTAACCTCCTCTCTTTTAACCTACCTCAAAAATAGCTTATATATGGGTTATTTCGCGCAAAGTGACCTAAAAAACAAAACTTGGAACCGACCTTCATGGATTGGAACCAGTTTTGAAGAAATTGTTCATTTAGAGCCAATATATAATAACCTAAATTGTTGTGTCGTTTAAACAGCCCCTCAGTCCATGGGAACATTCTTAACCGTTATGTGTCCGACGCGGTACCCGGATACCTTTTTAGGTTGAAAAATAATGAAATTCCGATGTTTTATCCGCAGCTGGAAATTGAAACTTTGTGACATCTTGGAACTTCACTAAGTCAAGTTTTTGGGGTAATAATGTTTTTGATGTAGTAAGAAGGCAGTGAGGAGGGGCTC
The DNA here is from genome assembly GCF_030247195.1 of Topomyia yanbarensis. Taxonomy (NCBI): domain Eukaryota; kingdom Metazoa; phylum Arthropoda; class Insecta; order Diptera; family Culicidae; genus Topomyia; species Topomyia yanbarensis. The sequence continues at coordinate 84,340,896 of NC_080671.1, forward strand.
CTGAATTTTTTACTACGTCACAGGCCGACGTGGATACCCGGGTACCCCCAAAACTGAAATGCCAATAACTAAGGTAATTTCCAACCGATTTTGATGCTTTTGGGTGTTTTGGATTCAAGAACTCATCCACTTTTAGACTTGGTAAAAATGAATCGGGTTATTTCAACCCGTTCTCGGGAATCCGGATTTCCGGAAGCATGTTCCAGTGCTTGGATACTATTTGTGAATATCAATGGAATACTAGCAATATGGGTATCAAAATTCTTGGCATAGCATCAATAGACTGTATCTCGTGGTATTGGAACCATTTGGTGATTTCACCACGGAACGGACATTCCGGAGCAGGTTCCCGTAGGGCCGTGAATGGCCATTCCATTCCAATTCCATTTTTCAAACTACCATAGGGTCCCGTAACAATAAATAATAGACTTCCGAGACAATTTGAAGTGTTTTGATACTCATTTTGCTAGGGCATTATTTAAATTTACAAATCATACCCTAGTACTGGAACATTACTCAGGAAAATCCGGATCACCAAGAACCAGATCCATTAATCCGGTTCAATGTTACAGAATCCAAAAGTGGACGAGTTCCTGAATCTATAACATCTAAAAGTGTCAAAATCGGTTAAAGGAAGCCATAGTTATGAGGATTTTAATTTGTGGGTACCCGGGTACCCTCGTTGGCCTGTTATAGGTGTTTTTTGTAGGACACATAACGGTTAATTTTAACAAATTGTTTAAAAAAATGTTTTTCTTCGAATTATATCTCTGGTACTGTTTGCACTAGAATCAATCAGCGAGATATTTTTTTTAAAGATTTGTTTAGGGATTCCAAAAAAATGAAAAGTTTTTAATGCCAATATTGCCAAATATGCAACTTTTTAATTTTACACTAAAAGTACATTTTCCTCGTAATACATCGGTTACTGTAGGCCACATAAAACGTCATTATACCTACATTGCTCGGTCGGTTTCTGGCTATCTCTTAGGATAATGATGACATGCTTCTCAGGATTCTGTTTGGATACTTTTCAAGATTCTGATCGAAGTTTTCTTAGCATCCCAATGGAATCTATTTCAGAACTTCGATTCAATATTTATCCGTATTTCTACGGCTTTTTCTCTGAATTTTGATGTAGGATTCTAGAGAAAAGCTTCTTAAATGTCTAGTGGAATATTTCTCATGATAGAATTCTGCTGAAGATTATGCTTTATTTCAGATACTGACAGAATCATGGTCCTATTATCATTGGAATCCGGTGTAATATTCTGATGAATATCCTGCTTTGAGTTCCAGTGGACTTTGACACAAACAATATTGCTCTTCTCCCATTATCCCCTTCAATAATTGATTCCTGCTCAGAATTCCAATAGCATCTTTAACCCGTTCGTGCCCTTCTGGTTGATGAACAACCATGTTTCTATATGACTATAACGTTTGGTTTACACAACGTCAAGTAAGGCTAATAACTGCGACTAAGATCTTTCATTTGAGCACTAAAAGTTATAAATATTAGCATTAGAACAGAAGTTATTACAATTAATCTGGTTGGGTTCCGCTGAAGCAGTGCTGCCAGGGATAGTTTTGGAATATTTTCTTAGCCTGGGAATATTATTGAAAACTGCTAAAACTTTCTAATTTAGATTGCCCTCAATTAACTTTTTCATGCAATTGGACTAGATCGGAAGGTAAATATTGAGCAGCAGCAAAAGAAGCACCTATCTTTCTTAAACCAGGTTTTTCGTGTTTCTTGACGCCAACAGTTTTAAGGAAAAATAGTTTTGGGACCCTATACGTGGTAGAAAAAAGTTGGTCAAGAAATGGTTAACGAGATTCTGAAAAGAGACCCGGCCGTCACTGGAGGTGATTTCAATTCTTGGGTAGCTCAAGCAAAGATGGATGATAGGCTATGTAAAGAGGGCGCCAGCAGTACTTCTCGCTGAGGCGCCCGGGAACCTGGTAGTCCTTCGCTAGTGACAAGTATGAGTGGGACAGTTTGCGAAGACTACACGCGTAGTTATTACCTGACAATCCAGCATATGTCAACTAAATGATGCTACAAGGACAAGGATATCTTTGTGGGTGCGCAACACGCACTCTTCTAATTAGAATGACTAGACATGTTAGCTGTGATATGTGACACTCCACGTAAATTAAACTGGAGCCAAGAAACAGACGACCCCCAGTTTACTTATTAAATTTATTTCTGGTATTCGAGTAATCGAATCAGTTACCTCGGAAAATCTAAGCCCTGGGTAATCGAGTTTGACTTGTATTGCAAAAGACATACCTTATTAAAAAGTTTATCTTCGAATTCTTGTACAAATAGCTATAAGCAACTGATACATATCGTTAAATCGTTACCAATATGAATAATAAATGAAAACCAACTGAAAATACAAATCACACCCTGAAAGTCTGAAAAATCGACTAGGGCCAAAATAGGTACATTTATATTTACCATAATAGGAAAATTTGTCCTGGTCATTTTATTTCCAATTTCTCCACGAATGAAGCTTAAATTCATGAAAAAACGCAAAAAAAAATTTGATTCGATTATCCGGGTGATTCGATTATCCGGGGTGAGATTTTTTTCAAATCGCCGGATAATCGAGTCCGACCTGTATATCAATTATAATTAAATCTCCCTATACTATCAACACTCCAATCAGAATCTCAATGATAGCCTCGAATATCTGATCGCTGGTCCATCAAATTACAGAGGTTGTTTCCACTCCACACTCTGAAAATCAAAATGAAATATTCCACCTGAATAACTTGCATTGCAGATATGTTGACATTTGTTTAAAAAAATACCTTCAATTATTTGCAACGGCCTAGCCAGAATCGGACGGTCTGCCAGCAAATTATCCGCAGACGCAACTTTCTTCTACAGCGTACATTTTGTTTATTCTTCATACGTTTATATTATGATTTTCTTCATATAAAATGCAGCTTTGAATTTCATTGTACCCACGTATGAAACGTATACGTTTACCGCATACAATTTATAATGCGAGTAAATGAAGTTTATTTACATGTTATGAAAAACATACGACAACTATAAAATGTTAGAAATATGAGAGTCGACTGATTCATAAGATTCGATTTATGATATTCGTAAGTCGTCGCTGTTGTGCTATCTTATGACAAGCGCCATTTTGCACATTTCGAGAAAAACGATTTTTAAAGTTTGAGATATTCAATCTTGAAACTTATAAATGGTATAAACAATTCAAAGAAAACAAATTTATTTATTTATTTATTTATTTATTTTATTTTTCATCTGACCTACATGGTCTACATGAAATATAGAATGAGGAAAAGCCCATTTGGAGTCCATCAAACAACCTCCAAATGCGCGTAAAAACCTCATTATCTTTTCACATATACATATTAAACAATATTACACATTACATTACATAACATTACATTACATTACAATTTGTTACTAATAATACATCTAACAAATCAAAATCACTATCTAAATCACATCTTATGCACTAAGTTAGCCGTTTAAGCCTATTTTTAAAAACGTCACTTGATACACAGAAGTCAAAACATTCATAAACATTATTAAATACGCTACACATCGCCCTTATGGGTTCATTCTGTCCATAATCAGTACTTTGATAGTCAAGTCTTAAAAAATTCCACGATCTTATACTTCTAGCGGGCACATTTACATTAATCTGAGAAAGTATATTTGGGGCATCTATTTCACCAGTTAGAACTTTCCCTACAAACACGGCTCTGGATATATTTCGCCTTTTTGAAAGAGGGTCCATGTCGAGCAGACGACAGCGTTCAATGTAAGGTGGCAACTCTATCGGGTTGCGCCATGGCAAGGTTTTAAGGGCATATCGGAGAAACCTAGCTTGTATAGATTCAATTCTGGTAATCCAGACATTTGTGTACGGGCACCAAACGATAGCTGAAGCTTCCAGGATGGAGCGTACAAGAGAGAAGTACAGTGCTCTCAGACAGTATGGGTCAGTAAACTCTTTGGCTATTCTAATGATAATAAAGGGTTGTGTACAGGACACGACCACGGTGACATTAAAAATATAGCTTTTCTCAAGAGCGTGCAAATGAATTTTATCTATCACACATATCGACACACGTTCTTGTTCACTCGCCTGTTTTCATATGTTACAATTTGCTATATACCCTGACCCTCCCCATTAAAACATAATTTATTGAAGGTCTTTGAACGGTAATCTATTAATTAATCAAGTATCTCACTAGGTGATTGGCATTATTTGGCTGATCCATCTAGTAAAAATAGGCTGGTCTGTCCAGAAAATATATTCAAAAGAAAAGTTCCATATTGAGAGCTGTGATGAGGAAACCCACGCTCGCCAACGGAAATATACAGATTGTCCATAAAATATGAAATTTCATTTTCCATTTAAATTTTCAATAATGTACTAATGAACTTAAGTAAACAATCTTAAGTTTAAGTATTTCTTAATCGATTAGTGGTGGAAAAATGAAATTATTTGATAAATTACATTGTTATGCAACGTTCGCACTACCAGTTAAAACGGGTTTTTATGCCATCTTGGTGACATCTTTCTTGTTGCTAATTATTAAAACGTGTTATAACTCTGTAGTGTAAACATTGTATTATTAAACCAATTCTGCAGCGTTTTATGTTATATAGGTGTTTTATGTGGTAATAGGACTGACATAATTATATCTTCAGTACAGCGGTTTGTTTCATAATTTAAAACAGATTTATTTTAAAATTTAAATTAGTATACCCAACCGTATTTGTTGTATACCTTAAAACGCAATTAGAACTGTGTTTTAAATACATAGGGTAGGACAGATATTCTGACTGGTTAAACTGGGAAAACAATTTTAAGTCCAGTAACGCTTAAGACATGGCTTGAATTTGAATCGAAAAAGAACACCCGCTTCAACTGCTGCTGGGACGGTAAGTTCTGTTTTAAAATTTTCCGTTGTGTGCAGTACGAAACAAAAGTGTTTGAAATTGGAAAACAAAAAGTTCTGCTGGGAATGTGATTGTTTCCGATGCAATTAAACTCAGATTTTTCACGCAGGGAATAGAGGCCGTGTAAATGAAAACCGCGTAAATTTAAAAAAACGCGTTAATGAAAACCGCGTAAATTTCAAAATCCGCGTAAAAAAACCTGGGTGTACTCTCCTATACAAAATACTACGCTGCTGAACAGTGCAATAACTACAGAAGCACGTTTTCAGATGCCTTACTGATAAAAAAACATATAACCGAAATATGAAAACCAATAGGCTCTTTACCCTACGCAGCTACAAAGCGCCGTAAACATGGATTAACAAGTTACAACGCACACGCATGCATAAAAATATATTTTTTTCAAACGCAACACTCTTAAGCAGCACACACCGTATTGAATTAAATCCAAACCACCCCACCCACCCACTTTGCAAATCATTCTGTGACACCGTGCTGGTACCCGAAAAATCCGCACACGACCACCGCTGCCGAAAATGCATAGCGTCTACCGCTTATTGTAGTGCCCAGACGCTGCAGCCATGATCTTACCCGTTCGACATAAGAACAAAAACTGATTCAAACGGGTACGCGTCACCTCTATTTATAAACTAACCGTATTTGGTTTAGTCACTTAGGTGCGAGTGTGTGCAAATGCCAACGTTACCGAAAATCGATAGCGCTTATTGCATCGCCCGGAGACGACGTTGCTCGTGTGGGATAAGAGCAACGACTGATTTAAACGGACATGCGTTGCTTCTATTTATGACTTTTCGTGTTTCATTGAGCAACTAAGCTGCCCTCTTTTGACGGCTGTGTCTGAGAAATCTGCGTCACGAATGGTATTTTTCCCGTTTTTCGTGAACTTTTTAATTTTACCAATTTCCAAAAGTCTACTTTTATTGGGAAGATATTAAATTATTACCAATATTTAAGTTAGGTGTTTCTGAATCGGTTGGTGTATGAATGATTAAAATCCACCTAGTAATATCGGAGTTATAAGCGTGCAAACCTTACATAGTTTCGTTACATGGGAGATAGTTTAGATTTTAGAATGACACCTAGCCCCAGATAGTGGAGTAAGACATTTTTAATGTCAAAACCAAGGTTCCGATTGGCTTTCGCAATGATGTGGGAATAGTGATCTCTAAACGTCAATTTAGAATCCAGCTGTACACCAAGGTCCCTGACAACTGACACTCTATCCAGTAGTTTCCCTGAGATAGTATAACACCACAAAATTGGATTTTTTCTGCGCGTGAAAGAAATTACTGAGCATTTGGATACACTGATAGTCAACCGATTTCGAGTGCACCAGTTACAAAATTCATCTAGTTGTCGCTGTAGTTCAATGCAGTCCAATTCAGATCGTACAATAAGAAACAGTTTAAGGTCATCTGCATAGATAAGTTTGCATCCTGGTGGAAGGACATTACAAACGTCATTGAAGAACAAGGAGAACAGCAAGGGTCCAAGATTACTACCCTGGGGCACACCTGATAAATTTATAAAGTTATGTGACTCAACATTTCCTAGTTTGACAGATAAGGTACGACCTACAAGGTATGATTTAAGCCACTTGGTGAAGTTGAGTGAGGCACCCAATCTTTCTATCTTCGCCAGTAGGAGCGAGTGATCAACACGATCGAATGCTGCTTTGAGATCTGTATAAATAGTATCCACTTGTGCTCCGCATTCAAAACTTTTAATACAGTGTGAAGTGAATTGTGCTAAATTCGTGGATGTTGATCTACCTGGGAAGAACCCGTGTTGATCTGTTGATATATATGTTTTGGCTTCCCGGAACAATACATTGCTTACTAGAATTTCAAATAACTTGGACCCCGCACAGAGAGAGGTTATGCCCCGATAATTTGCTATGTCCTGCTTATCACCTTTTTTAAAAACAGGAAACATAACCGATTTTTTCCAACAAAGAGGAAACGTCCCTTGCGACAAAGATAGATTAAAAATCAGCTTTAGGGGAGCGGAAAGGGCATTCGCACATCTTTTTAAAATAATGGCAGGAATCCCATCAGGACCAGCCGAAGTCGAAGATTTCAATTTATCAGTAGCAGCAACAATGTCTTCCTCCGTAAAATGGATGTTACCTAGGTCCATCACACCCCTGGGAACATCTCGTAGTCCGATTTCGACCTGTTCTGGAGTAGTCGGAACTGTTTCAAATGCACACGAAAAATGTTTTGCAAACAGGTTACAGATACCGCGAGTCGTGCTAGAAGTTTCATTTGCCAGAGTCATACTAGAAGGAAGTCCACTCTCTTTACGCTTCTCATTTACAAAAGACCAGAAAATGATGCTTCTATCTATTCTGCATTAATCTCTCAAATATTACGAAAATCGGTTAACTACATTGCGAGTTTTCTTTAAAAATGTAAACAAAAGTCGGTCTCACACGTGTCATAGGTGTGTATTGATGACAAAATTTGTATGGCGTGTCATAATCGAGCATGGAAAATTTTCCATAGAAAAAAATCATCAATTATTAACTTTTATTCATATCTTTGGCTTCATTTGGTCTATAAACAATTGGTGAGATGCATTTTGAAGGAAATGAGTCAGGGAATCTAGAAAAAATAGTTATTTTTGGTTACAGTGTTGCCAAATATGCTATATTTCCAGTTTAAAACTTAAATTGCATTTTTCTCACAGTTCGTGCATTTTTGTTTTCGAAAATGATTATGCCATTGTGTTTATCAGATAGTTTTACATAAAAAAACATCTCATACATAAAGATAATTTGAGCGAATCCTCAGACACAGTCATTTGAAGCAAAAAATTAAAAATTTCTCAGCACGTTTCTCGCTATATTTCAGTAACCAAGCAGAATATCAAAATTCTGTAAACGCCAAGTAATGGACAAGTAATGTGGCATATCTAACTCAGTTTACCCCAAAATGGCGTTTGAGATAAGATAGCACAACAGCGACGAAGTGCAGTATCCTCAGTGTGGTAGATTGTTGTGCACTTCAGATGAACATCGATAGGATCATGGCATGGTGTGATAGAAACGGAACGACTATAAACATGCAGAAATGCAACATAATCACATTCACACGAATACTCTCGCCAATTACGATTGAGTATGCAGTGAGGACTGGTCCAGTAGAACGAGTTTCTTCCATCAAGAACTTTGGTGTTATACTCTTGACCGTAAGCTACGTTTAATCGAACACTTCAACGCAGTAACTGCTAAAGCCTATACAGTACTAGGACTCATCAAACGAAACACCCGAGATTTCAACGACGTCTATTTTCTGAAGGAAGTCTGCACATCAGTCTAGTACGCAGTATTCTAGAATATGGAATTATCGTTTGGGACCCGTATCACACCGTGCACATTAATCGTATAGAGCGTGTGCAAAAGAGCTTCGTCTGGTATGCACTTCGACGGCTTTCCTGGCGTAATCGATTTGAACTACCACCATATGAACATTGCCGTGCTCTCATCAACCTGCCTACGCTACGAAACAGGAGAGTTTTTCTGCACCGACTTTTTATTTTCGATCTTCTCGTAGACAACATTGACTGCCCTGGGCTTCTTGTAAAGCTGAACTTCAACGTTCCTGGTATATCATTGCAAAGAACAGATTTCTTTCGGTGCTCACAGTACGGCCAGAATAACCCATTGGATGTTTGCTGGCAGCTCTTCAATAGCGTTTCCCACCTCTACGACTTTAACATAAGTAGAGAAATGTTCAAATTCAAAACAGGCTTAAGTTAGCATAGTGTAGTCTGCACGAAAATTATTTATTCGAAGACAAAAATATATAATAATATTTATGGATGATGTTCGTAATCGGATTTACAAAGATCACATGAATAATACTCAGCGCGCTGGATAGTAGCCATGTGATAATTGAGTTTGCAATGTCCAGTCAGTGCCCTGAACAGAATACTGCAGTTGTGCTTGGAAAAATGCAACAAGTTCCTTGGCATTTTTGGACTCACATGCGGCAGAAAATTCTTTGTTTGAACACAAGTTTGCAAGCTACGCCAAGGATTGATATGTTTGGATGCAGCCCAAGAGCGAATCTTGTGCTTTATCTAATGGGGTTTTTCATTGAAAAATCCCGGGGCGGTGGATTGCACTGGTGTTGCATTTTTTGGCAGAAAGGCAGGCAACTAGACGTGTTTCATTCCCACTTCTGTTAGAAAGTGCAAAGCCAGTGCAATTCACTGCCTCGGTGTTTTTCAATGAAAAACTTATCGACAGTGGTAACACTGGTTCAGGACCAATTAAGTCAGTCGCAGCGTCAGCTCTAGCCAATTTGTCCGCCCATTAATTTCCAGTAATACCGGAATAACCAGGAGCCCATGGAAGGTAGATAGCATTTGAAATACTAAGTTCTTCAATTTGAGTTCGTCATGCGATTACTAAATTCGATCTCGAATCTGCCGATCTAAGAGCTTTCAGGGCAGCCTGACTGTCAGAGCAAAAATAGATTCTTTTACCGAAAATTCCCTGTTGAAGTACCGATTGTATGAAACACATAATCGGAAATATTTCTGCTTGGAATACGGTACAGTATCTACCAAGCGAATGAGATTGGTTTTATCTCATTTCACGACAATAGACACCAGCACCGGCTCGGCCCACCAACAAAGAACCGTCAGTATAACAAACTACGTATTCTTCAAGTTGTCGCTCCATCCAGTCAGACAGCCATTCCTCGCGAAGAGTAATTCTCACATTGAAAGTTCTAAAAGGAAAACTACATGTGAGTGTAAGGTCACTGGGAGCAAGTGTATACTCATCCCAAGTAACCATTTGGAGCCACAGTCTTGAGTGGTTAGATACGCGATCTATTGGGTTATTGTTCCAGAGCCCAGTTACCTTAAGACGGTATGCACAAGAAAGTGCTTCTTGTTTCAGAAACACATGTAGTGGTTTTATGTTCAAGAGTGCCTCTAGAGCAGCAGTAGGTGTTGTACATTGGTCGAAGGCCATGCAAGCTTACTTGATCCTGAAATCGATGTGAGCTGTCCAATTAAGCTTTGAATCAATAATGACTCCAACGTACCTAATTTGATCTGCGGCAATAATTTCAGAGTTAAAGAACTGCCGTGGACGAGTTCCGCTTGTAATCTTTCGTTGCGTGAAAAGCACCATTGATGTGTTATTTCGGTTTTACTGATAGTCCAACATAAAGATACCATTTCTCAACAACACGGCTTGTTGTATCAAATCTGAAAGTGTGTTAATGCAAATACTGGTGATCATTGTATGATAATCATCGGTGAAACCATATGTCGGAAACCCAAGCTCATTAACTTTCCTCAGCAAACCAACGGCGACAAGGTTCCATAGACGTTGTGACAACATACCATCTTGAGGACATCTGCAGACACTCAGTTTCCTTATCTCTACTTACTTTTTCACAATGTTGTAGACAACATTGTGTAACAGGGTGGTAGTAGACTTCCCCCGCTCATATGCATGTTGCATTGCATGCAGCGGGTGCTCGCCCAAACTAACATCCCGAATGTAGTGGTCGATTAAATGTTCCACTGATTTGAGCTGGAAGCAGGTCAGACTAATCGGTCTAAGGCTCTTTGCCTCTTCATAAGTGACACGTACATCTTTGAGAATAAATTTTACAGTTAGTAGCAAGCTTCCGTGCTGATCGGTCCACTTATTTCGGACGCATTAAACCGAAAGTTTGCTCACGAACTATACCACTCGTTTATTTGCCAATTTTTCATCGGAGCTATAAAGCATTGCGCTTTCGTCGCGACAGTGCCTTTTCGCAATGCGCGAAAACACATTTCGCGTAGACTATTCGCAGTTTCCGAAACACCTTTCCGACGATGTAATCTTGAAATTCGTCGAGAAAGAACTCGGTCTCACACGAGAAAATGTGCTACAAATTCAGCCAAGCAGAAGACTGGGATGTGCCTTAGTGAAGGTCAACAACCTTGCCCTGGCAGAAAAGATCGTCGAAGGACACGATAGTAAACACGAGTTTATACTCCAGTTCGGTTTCTCATCTCGCTCAGTTCAGACCCTAGCAATCGCTCCGCTACTGTAGCAGGACAAGTAATCAAATTTACCCGCGCGCCGCTTGTTTTAGTTGCAAAGGCAAAAATTGATTCTTTCTACCTAGTGTGTGAAACGTGAACAAACAATGAGTGACAATACAAACCAAGTGTATATCCCATTGCGGGCAAACCACCATTTACGTCATGTGGTACTGATTATGTTCAAAAACATTAGTCAAGCAGAATCATTCGCTTCCCAGAACAACATGAAACACGTCGTCGAAGTTAATGATATTTTATACAATATCCCAACGTATATAGATGTTGACAGTATTGAAATAAAGACGCATGACCTGGCACCACGTACTAGCTCCTCCGTTATCAAAAAATCATGACAAAATACGAATAAGCGAGTAGTATTACGGAAGATACATGGAGGAACTTCTTCCCAGGACTCCGCAACGGCGTTCGTGTGGTGAGAATGCGTCCGACAAAACCTATTCCTTCTTACTTGAGCTTCTCAGGCAAATGCCCTCAAGGTATTACACATTCTCAACGAACACTAGTCACGTACCCAGGGCAGATTCCTACGTGCCAATATTGCGATCAGCCGCTACACCACGGAAAACCTTGCGCAGAGACTGCTAAGGAAATTTCAAACGACCAAAGCCGGTATACAGTCGTCGTATGCTAAACCACAACCGGTTGGTAAACCAACGACTGCGGACCGGGCATTCACTAACTCCAGCTCAACAACGATCGAACCCAGTACCACTAAACCAACTGCCATTACCAACATCGAAGTAACAACAATTACAGCAAATGTTTTCAAACCAACAACCACCAATAAGGAATCAAATACCGATGAAGAAGGATTTGCCATGGCGACTCGTAAGCACAAACAACAAATAAGAACATCCGACCGTGAGCAACATGAATGCAGTACCGATGACGACATGGACATAAACGAAAACGCTAGAGAAGACGGACCGAATGACCCCCAAGGTGTGGAAAAAAAACACCAAGGAAGAGGATCTCAACACGCAGCAGTAAGATACGTCAACAAGACCCGACGAACAGGTTGTAACGATAATTTCTTCAACTTCTTATTCCGCACCATGCGAGCGCTGGGTTTCAACACGGTATTGGTGGAGCTACTTTTCTGCATAGCAGCAGCATCGTCATCGAGGCTACTAATCAATGGACACCTATCGGCACCCTTCCCCATCCAGCGATCTTTTTAGAATCTACTTGGAACCGCTTTAACGACGCCTAAAACAGGTGTGTGAACGGATCTAATAATTGCATATGCAGACGGCATCAGCGCCATCGTCAGTACCGCAAATCAGCTAAACGAAATGCGGGCTTTGTTCAAGCGATTCGAACGAATCGCAGCCGCCCGCTACAGCGAATCAAAAACTACAGCAATTGATGTGAGGTTTACAGTAAATCAGCTCTCAGTACCGTGGCTCAGGACAGAAAATAACATCAAAATCTTTGGCACCTTTACCTACACGGTCCGGGAAATGACATCGCTAAACTGGGATATTCTCACAACGAATTTTGCTCGCTAAGTATGGACGCACTCGCTGCGCATGCTGACCCTGCACCAAAAAGTTACACTACTAAATACCTTCATTTCGTCGAAGATGTGGTCAAGCTTAGCGCTATCATGCGGTCCTACCTCTTCCGTGGTGCATGTGCGACGGTCCTATGCAGCAACTAGCACACAGCAAAAATGACGGAATTTTAAAAACTGCCGGCGATGAAGTGTAAAGCGGTGCTGATAGACCGCCACTTACAAGAGATTGAATCCCTCCCCTATTACTTTTCCTTCCTCCGCTGAGCAAATCCACCGCGAGCAATTTCCCTTCCCTGCCTAAAAACTATCCTAGAATGCGTCCCAACACTTCCTATCCAAATTCGTTAAAACCCAACCATCAATCTAATTACCCGCTTCTTCATTGAGCGCACCTACAGAGCCAAAGTGGAAATTTCCAAGCCGGGAGCAAAGTGGAGACGTAGATATAAAAGAATATATTCTCCCGTACGCTTCTTCCCGAGCAACGAAGTATATTATTCATGTGGGTAAACCAAAAAGTCCCACACAGACGATTGTACCCCGTTTGACATAAAGTCATTTGGCATAAGGTCGTTTGGCATAAGGTCATTAGGTATAAAAATCATTTGGCATAAAGTCATTTGGCATAATGTTTATTTGACATAATCACTGTACTGAAACGAATACTTTAGACGGAATATTAATTACAAAATCAAGAAGATCATGTTGCGATTACAGGTTTGCTTGCGAAGTTCTGCCGTTTCCAACACTATAAATCAATTTAAAAAATACTTGCCGCCGCATAACTAGCTATAGCCCCTATGTTTGAGTAATCCGGGTAAACGAGTGGATTACAGGTTTGCTTGCGATATACCGTTGCTTCCAACGCTATAAATAAAAAAACCTTTTTTAATCCACCTAGCGGTGCAATTGTGCCTTTCTCAATCATGAACATGAGAATTTTTTAGTTGCTTATATTTAATAAAAGCTTTCAAATGTATACATTACAATTTTATTATACATAACTTGACAACTATGTACAAGAAAAAAAAATCATTATTAGAGTTCTAAAATTTTGCAAAAGAAAAAACAACCACGGTAATATTGAATTGAAAAAAGGAGCGAAATCGGCAAAGTCCCAAAAAGTCGATTTTAATAAAAAAAAATTTCAAGATGGCATAAAATATCGACGTTTCATGCAGTTTAAAGATGTTTGGCATCAAAAATACGAATTCGATTTTTGAAATTTCATGCGGTCCCCCCTTGGAAAAAAATGTTGAGTTTCGGATTATATGGGAATTTCATATGTGACCGGACGGTTCAGTCTATATTTCCGGAACCATATAAGCGATCCGTGTGAGTTTGTGAAAATCGGGCCAACCATTTCCGAGAAACTGATACGAGTTTACTAATTTTGAAAGATGGCCGCTTTTCCCGGGCACTTCCGTAACCGTCTATGGTGGTCAATGTAGTCAACGAAAATTTGTTTGGCCGTCGGTAACCTAGAACTGAAAATTTAAGTTGTTTGAGAGACATTTTAGCGATTTTTTTACCTTTTTTGCTTTCATCGGAGTATCGGTTTGAATCACAATTTGCTATGTGATCGCACGCCACAACCCGTAACTCCGGAATCGGATGTCGGATCGGGATAAAATTTTATAGCCATTTACGGAGACGCAATATCTTTCATTTGAGACTAAGTTTGGTTAATTCGGTCTGGCCATCTTCGAGAAACCGATGTGACTTATTTTGAATTTGGATACTTCCGCCGGGGCTTCCGGAACCGGTGATGGTGGCCAACTCATCGCCCTGTAATTCCGGAACCGGAAGTCGGATCCATTAGAAATTCGATAACAACCTATGGGAACGTTGCACCTTTCATTTGGGACTAATTTTGTGAAAATCAGTTCAGCCATCTCTGAGAAAAGTGAGTGAGATTGTGTTCGCGTACATGCACACAGACGCACATACACACACATACATACACACACAAACATTTGCTGAACTCGTCTAGCTGAATCGAATGGTATATATCACTCGGCCCTCCGGGCCTCCGTTAAAAAGTCGATTTTCAGAGCAATTGCAATACCTTTCTATTGAGAAAGGCAAAAATATTTGCCACCGTCTAATGTAGCTAAACTGCTTTCCTTCTCGTGCGTATGCCAAATGACCCTTAGGGCATGTTCAGGAGTGTTTTACTTTGTATAGGAGTTTCAAAGTAGAATTGGAACTGAAACATTCACATCCCCAGCAGAGCGTTTTGTTTTATAATTTCGAACAGTTTAGTTTTAAAATTTAAAACTGTTATATGATGCCGTTCTATTCGTTGCTGATTTTAAAACACGTTTAGAACTGTGTTTTAAATACATGCAAAGCTTTCAGCACAGACACTTAGATCCGATAGACTGGGGAAAAATAAATTTGAATGTAGTAACGCTGAAGGCATGGCGAGGCTTGAATTTTAAACTGAATAGAACACTCGCTAAAACTCCTGCTGGGGAAAGCAAGTTCTAGTTTTAAAATTTTCAGTTTTATTTTATGGAACTGTCAAAATTATGAATCTACAACTGAAACACTCCTGAACATGCTCTTATGCCAAACGTCCGGTATGTCAAATGGCCATTATGTCAGTTGACTTTATGCCAAATGACTTATGCCAAACGAATATATGCCAAACGGGCTTATGCCAAATGGCTTTATGCCAAATGGCCTGATACCCACACAGACGACAGCATACGGTGATAACTACATGTACTGTGTAGAATCAGTGGAAACCATACAGCACAATTTTTTCGAGAGTGACAGAGTACAAGAGGCTTACACACTACTACGAGAAAAAGTGCTGGTGGTGACCGGTAGAGATGGTCGGGTTTCAATTTTTTTCAAACCCGAACCCGAGCGCATGAAAATTTAAAAACCCGAGCCCGAAGTTATAAAATTTGAAAAACCCGAACCCGACCCGAGCCCGAACATTTTAAAACTTAAAAACCCGAACCCGACCCGTACCCGAAAATGAAAATTTTGTAAAACCCGAACCCGACCCGACCCAAGAATTTTAAAATTTGAAAACCCGAACCCGACCCGAACCCGAAAATTTAAAATTTGAGAAGCCCGATCCGATCCAACTTGCTAATACGGAGAATCAACTAAAGATCTCGAAGATTTTTAATTCTAGGCACCCGACCTGAACCCTTGACTCATCTAAGAATAGTAGAATCACTCGAATCTGAAGTAGCACCATACGCATTGAGTTATATCTGCATATGGAAAAACAAATCATTACCGAGTAGAATCCACATTTATATTTACTATTATTGAACGTCAAATTTGTAACGTGTTGAGAAACTTGATAAATTGTTGATATCTTAACCGGAAATTAAGTTAAATCGGCGGCCAACTCATGGGGAAACAGAAAGCTTAATGGTCACAGTTTCCAACAACCTTGCCCGTCGTAATTAACCAAAATTTCTGATTTTTTATCAGAAACCATTCCTGCAAGGCAGTTTCGTATAATTTATTATATGTATTAAATTATTTGGCAATTCGTATTCGACAGTTTACATGACGTCACCCACGTTACTGGTTGGAACGGTCAAACCTGTATCGAAGGGTATCAATCATTTTCTGACGTGTTCTTGATGTCCCATCATTAGCGTTAGGACGATCTATGATTGGGTATCTAAGTTATTTTATGCTTCAGATTATACGGTATGCGCGCCAATAGAGATGCTTCGACATCTCCAATGGAGCTCTCGGAACGACTCCAAACTTTTAAAAATCCGTTAATGGCTTCAACAGAACACACAAAATTTTTGCGATCATTTCGTTAAGTTCGAGGAAATACATGTATTTTCATGAAGGAAGCCGGATCATGGAACAGCTCAGCCCGGGAACAATCTGACAGAAAGTGCTTGTATCATATATGTACCACTGATTTGATACTGGTGCTATTATCCCATCACCATATGAATGTCATGAACAACGAAACCTGGCGGAAGTGAAGCTAGGTTTAGGTCTGATGGAACAAAGACAGTCTCTAGAAAATAAATTTGGCCTAAACTATCTGCTTTTAAAAAAAATAATGTGCCCTTTTTAAATTTGAGCCGCCATAATGACACCAAAATACCACCAAATTTTTTGAGTCCCAATCCTTATTTTTCCGTTACAGTTTATTTTAATTGCAAGAAATCTTTATCATAAACCAATTTGAATACTAAACTTCCGTGAAGGCAGGTACAACCTATTTGTTTCATTTGACCAATTTAACAGTGCTTGATTAAAGTTTGTTTGGGGTACAAATGTACCCGGTTTTTGAAAAAAATATTCAAAAGGAAATTTAATAAGCTTTACAACGTCATATAAAAGATTAAAATCGATTTGAAACTACCGGAGTTATAGCAATATGAAGAAACAAGGGAATTTTGACGTATTTTAAAGACTTGTTCTATACAAAATGAAATATTACATACTTAAATAGTCAAAACACGAATATTTTTAAACAGGTTACTTTACGAATGATTTTAGAATAAAACTATCCAATTTTATTATAAATTTAATAAAAATTAGACCTACTAGAGCGATTTTAGTTCTGGGGTACGAATGTACCCCACAAAACCGTTTACGTAGAGAAAAAGTCGCCGCGGCCTAAGTATCGGTTTTAAAGTACCTGTCGAAATTTATATTCCATTATAGAAAGTTGAACCGATAGTTTCCTATAAATTCCTGTTGACTTTGTTTATTACTAATTATCATGAAAAATAATACGCAAAGAGATTTTATATGTGGTACGGTTATATGTGTTATCCATTCGTATTACAAAGTATAATTCACTACTACAAAAAAGACTGCGTTTTGTGTATAGACGCCAACAGTGTCATGAAGTGGATGAGTCGTTTTGTTCAAAACCCGAACCCGACCCGACCCCGATAATTTCTAAATTGAAAAACCCGAACCCGACCCGAGCCCGAAAGTTCAAGATTTCATAAACCCGGACCCGACCCGAACCCGAGAATTTCAAATTTGAAAACCCGGAACCCGACCCGAACCCGAGAAGCTTGAATTTACAAAACCCGAACCCGACCCGAAACCCGTCGAGTTCGGGTCGGGTCCGGGTTTCGGGTCCAAAAACCCGAACCCGACCATCTCTAGTGACCGGTGGACGGCGTTTACAAAACGACGAATTGATGAGACCTTTATTAGAACGATTTGTCAAATAGACAATTGAGTACTAGGTAGATCTTTGTAAGACGAGTATTCACCATTAGCAGTTCCAAACGAACAGACATGAAAGTCTTTCGATTTCGAAAGTAACTTATTTAATCTGCTAGTCTCGTTGGGACTTGAAATATTTGTACAGAGACGTTTCCAACCGCTTCGCTCAGTGGATCGAAGGGCATATCTGTATGCTTTGCGTGCCAGCTTTAAGGCCTCCGACCCGTCCCTGCGCCTGCGATTACAAGCTCTTCTACACAATTTTTTGAGTCGAACAAGTTCGATATTCCACCAAGGTGTTCCTCTAGAAGCACGCATACCTCGAAGCGGGCAAGACTATTGTTGTGCTGCTACTATGAGTGAGTTTGATTTATCCACAACCTCATCCAAATAACGTAGAGATTCAATCGTCGAAAGATATTTCTAAATCCTGGTCGCTAAGCCCTCATCATAGAGGTCCCAATTCGTAGATTTGGAATTACGATATGTGACGTATCTAGCAAGACGTTCAAATGATCAAAGACTTATGATCAGATAACGACGGTTCGAACTCGTTTGGTACGAGCCAGTTTGCCAACTCATGCATACTACTGTCAGAGCAGATAGTTACATCTAACATCTCTTCTCTGTCACCTCGTGCAAATGTTGGGCGTCTTCGTGCATTAAGTATGTGCAGATTTGTACTGCTTAAGTATTCCACCGATTCGATGCCTCTTAAATTGATATCTGAGCTGCTCCAAATGATGTGGTGGGCATTTGCAACACTGCCGATTATGAGGGGAAACCCATTTCTGCCACAGTATGATACAACCCTTTTGAAATCATCAGAAAATGATAGTTCATTCTGCGGAAAATATGCTGGACGTATTTTTTGTTTATGTTATGAAAAGTCATATTGATTTTGACAGTACACATAATAAAAATAGTATCTGTATTCTTGGAGCGTCGTGGTTGAATGCTGAAAATAAAAAATAAAAATCAGCAAAAAAACAATCTTTTTTATTAGGTATTTAATAAGTTGAACATATACGGTCCTATTTCGCCGACGTCGTTGCAATTTACATTACACTGTATTACTTTGATATGCTATTCGTTTAACATTTTCATTTTTTTTTTCTTTCAGGGAAAGCTCTGCTCGCTGAATTTAACGGCACACTCAACGTTCCTGTCCAAAATCCACGTCGAAGGTATCAAAACCGATGTGGATGGTATCGAGTTCACCGTCGAGAATCGGCACCCGGTAATCCATCCGAACACGATCACCAACATCGGTCGGTTGATATTCGATCCGAAAGTGATCTGCAAACAAGATTGCTACAGCAGTTTCGATCTGCTCTCGAAGCCGTTCGGCGTCAAATGGATGGCCACGCTAGACAATTACGAACAGTACCGGAAACTGGACAGTGAGAAATTATTGCAGCAGCTGAGGCTCTATTCGGAGATGAAACAGTCGTGGAAGAGCATACGGTTTCAGCTCACGACGGATCCGATCCGCAAGTTCGAATTCAATGCAAGTGTGGATTTGGTGTGGCCGAATTTGTTGACGGAGAACATACACTTTCCTACGCTGCAGATAGAGCAGGAAGCGGTAAAGCTGATTACGATCAACAATCCGTCGGATCAGATTTTGTTTGTGCACCTAGTACTGCATGATGTCGGCGTCCATGGAAGCGATGTGAGCGCCCTTCCCCCGGAGATTTTGTCGGGGTGTGAGAATTGCAGCCTGAGCGATGAGAATGTCTTTTCGTTCTTTCTGTTTGACTACGATGACATTTATGTAAACTATGTGAAACCAAAATCTTTCCTGAAGATCGCAGTCAAATTTACGGCGAAGGCGCCCGGGACGTACTCAACCATCTTCTACATGCGGAACAATCTGACCTTGATCGATGCTGTCTGGATTCAGGCGAAAGCCGTAGTGCCGCAGTTTAAATTTGGCAATCGGAAGCCAGGTGCGACGACGGCGTTACTTTTTGAGATTACAGATAAACATCTGAAGATGTGCACAAAATCGCAAGAGCCAGAAGTGGATGAAAGTGGGCTTTCAATCCAAACAATGCGTTCATTCACAGCAAAAAACTATGGAGAGGTTCCGATTGCGGTCTCGGGCATTCGCGTGGAGGACATACTTTGCGAGGGATATGGATTCAAAGTGTTGGACTGCTCGCCGTTTGAGTTGCAGCCGAACGCAAGCAAAAAAATTGAAATAGCGTTCTCGCCTGACTTCACCCTTGCAAGGGTGACACGAACGTTGAACTTCGATACTAATATAAATTTTCCTGTAAACTTTACCCTGCTGGGAACTGTTCCAGCGCACGGGTTAGAATCTTGTAGTTTAAGTTTGAAGAGACCGTGGTTCGAAGGGATGCTTAGAATTGGTCTGATCTGCGTCCTGTCTTTGGTTTTCGCGGGTACCTTGATGGCTGCATTTTTGGATGCTAACAAAGTCATTAAAGATCACATACTCAATTTGTCCAGAGATCGAGGACCTATCCAGCCACCATTGGATTTAAGACAAATTTCGTTGCAAAGTTCGACCTCGCTGGATGATAACACAGAAAAAGTTTCTGTAAGTCAAAACAGCCAAGCTAAGAACAGTCAAAATAACAGCTCTAAAAAGAGACCTCCTGCGAAACAATTGAACTCAAAGATATCCAACGGTAACTCCAATAATTTCAACAAGTCTTGGAACGATTTTACCTCCAAGCTCGGAAAGGGTTTCAATTCGAAGCCAGCCGAAATAAGTACGAATAAACCATCGCCCGAATCGGACAAAAGGTTTCAGAAAAGTCGACGCTCTATTACTCCTCCTAAGGAGGAAACTCAGCTCCTAACGTCAGTCTCAAACAGTGCAATTAGCACCAACTTTAGCGCCAAAGAACGAAACAGACCGTCAGTGGAAGAAGATTCCAGCTCGACCACGACCGAAAGCTCGGAAACGTCTTCAACAATTTCCTCAGCGTCCACATCGTCATTATCGGCTGTGGGTTCCTACAAATCGTCGACTACAGCAGATACGAAATCTTCGAAACCACCAGCAGCAAATCATCATCAGCAGCATAACGCTCAACCTAAAACTAATACCAGTGACATAAAACTTGAATCAAATTCAACAAGCTCCAGTCAGAGCCATACTATCATTAATCAGTCGCATCAGCAGCCGAAGACATTGCATCATCATCATCACCATCAACCGCAACACTCGTCTCATCAATCGACGGCAGCGAAAATGAATGTGAAGAAAACTAAAAGCCTCCCGGCCAACTATGAGACGGCGGGAGTACCGCTTTCACTCGGTACATCAATTGTCAGTATAAATCATTTCCAGTCGCATTCGAAACATACCAATGTGTCATCAACGTCCTACAAGGAAACGGGAAACAGCAGCGGTGGATTGCGCAACAGTAGCAAAAACCATGGAAACGATCGGGTGTCAGGAAGGCATTCGAATAAGAACTCAGAGAAAAGGGAGCACACTGGCAAGGAGAATGGGAATGCATTCGGTGAACATGGTGGAAAGGTGAGTTGGATTGTCAATTTTCAATTATTTGTTAGGCTACCCGTTTCTTCGTTAGCGTGTCAGCTCCATTCTGTTGAGATTTCTTATTATTTTTAACCCTTCTTCTAGCGCACATAGCGATCCAAAACTTTTTAAGCATTATTTTTTAATAATTGGTAGGCAATCGTAACAATCTGTTGAAGTAACCTTTTCTAGCATTTTAAACAAATGCAAATAAAGAATGTTGAAAAGTTATAACTTTTTCTTCCAGAACGACTCCTCGCAATCGAAGAAATTCGGCAAGACACCCGGTCGAGAACGGAAGACGAATAACCAAGGCAAGAAAGGCTCAAAAACGCTGCACAAGGCACAGGCTCTTCACTTTTCTTCGTCGAATTCGAACAAATCGGGAAATGCCGGTAACGTCACCAATTCTGGATTCTTTCACACAGGCAACAACAATCCTGCTAACCAGATTCCTGCACCGCCTAACGTTTGGGGTGAGAATCGGGCCCGTTTTAGCGATGTTCTAGCACAGGCTACATTGGATAAATCCCCTGCTGGTAGCGCCAGCAGCCTAAAAGCTACCAAGCTGTTGAATTTTGATTCAAATCCCTGTAACTACGGGACCGGCCCAACGACGTCTTCTGCAGCTGTTGCAACCAATCAGCAGCATCCAGAGACTCCAAAAATGGGAATAAGCTTGTTTGGAAAAACTAAGGATGAAGGTTTTATCGCAATGGAGAAAGAATTGAATGTAGGTTCTTGTATGGCACCAATTGGAACATCTAAGAAGTCGCCGTCGGCCACTCCAAAGTGCTGGGAACCGTTCGGAAATGTAGTCAATAGACCTGCGACAATGACACCAGGGCCCGACACAGTAAACTCTGACAGTTACTTTTCGCAATCGTTTGTAGACTACAATCATGCAAGCAACGATCAATTCCACACTGGTAATTCCGTTGGTTGCAACAGTAACAGCGCACGTTCATTGGCAGATATACAGTCTCAATCGGCTTTTGGAGGAATGAATGGCTCTCACGGTGGATCGAACGCTAGCGCTTCTGGTGGCATGGATCCTATGAACGATTTAAATCCGATGATTATGGACCACCGCGATTGGGATACAAACAAACTTCTCTGGCAAATGATACAGAAAAACGAAGACCTCAATCCATCGCCGCAAATTGATTGGACTTCGCTTTGGACGGCACCGACAGTATTTTCGCAGCCTGGTAATCAACACATGCATCAGCAGCAACCCACTCCACATTCATCATCGACAATGCATATGAATTCTCGTTTAACCAACAATTGGCTCAATGGTGGTGGTGGTGGCGGCACTTCTCGCCCGTCCCAGATGCCATTGCGGGCACCACCCGGATTTTCACCGGTAAAACCAACTCCTAATCCGTCGATGATTGCGCAGGCTCATGCTCAAGCGCAACAGCAGCAGATGAATGCCGTTCATCAGCAACAAATGCAGCAGCAGCAGCACCAACAACAACAGCAACACGATCAGCAGGATAATGATGGACCTCCAGCGTATGATCCGTTTCGTTTGAGCTCTATTTGGGCCCCGGCCAGTTCTAGCAATGATGTGTGGAATGAGAAGTAGTAGAAACAACCCGGAACTACAACTAAATCCGTTGGGATGAACAAAGAGTAGTAGTACTACTGCTGTTTTTTTTATTTTTACTTCTTAAACTAGTTTTACAGAACCGTAGATACTCATGCCAGGTTTTTATTTGAAGTAGAATTTATTTTCGTCAGTTTTAACTGCGCTGTGATTAAACCACATGCTTTGTTCTTTTCGTAACTAATCTTTTTTGTTCTGTTTGAATTGTTTCTAATTACTTTTTTACTCTGGAGATTGAAAAACACTTAATTTACTAATCATAGTTTTTTCTCTGTTTCACATGCAATTTATTGGTTCATATTCGTAATTTTTAACTGAATTTTCAACTTTACATAGATTAGCAACCTGTAGATTCCGTAGCAAGTAAAAAGTGAATTAATCGACCGGAGCCGGCGGAATAAAAATGAACAATGAGAAGACCACATTAAATGAACATTATCCAATATTTAAAGTATCTTTAAAAATGAGACACCTCAAATTAATTATTCAACAAACAAACAATTTATTGTAACGAGTGAAATGCTGGTGGTCGAAGAGGCCCTTCCATTCTTCGTATTCCTAAAACACAAATTCAAACGCTTACACAAGCAGACGTAAGAAACGATGGCAACACTGCTAGGTAGCACCGCACTGACAGTGGGCCAGAATTTGGGCACGCGTTTTACGCTGATGATAACTACACGCTAACGGACAAAATGCTGATGATGATGATTGGATACTCGAGCGAAAGTAATGACAGACGCAACAATTGAGAAAATACACAAAAACTATGGCAACATAAACTTATTGCATTGCTTCAGGAGATTATCTTCGAAAAATATCATCCTTGTTCTTGGGGACCATTCATAAATTACGTGGGAAAAAACTGTACATTTTGTTTCACGTGGGGGCAGGAGAGTAAGTAACGTGACGAAACGTGTTTTTACAGAAAAAAGATGTAATTCGTTGCGCATCAGATGAAAGGGGCGGAATAATAATGTTTGTACCAGGGGGTGTAAGGGCAGTCAATTTTGTGTGATTTTTACGTTACGTAATTCTCAGGTGCCAAAGGGTATGGCAAATCGTTCAAAAGCGTTCTCCGTTGATTCCGAATTAAAGAAAATGTTGAATTGTCACTATTGCCAAAAACTCCTCCCGTATTCCATCCCAAACACATATACCAAAACTGCATTGATGTAAGGCTCAAGAAACTTTGACTCAGTGAACAGATCTAATAATTTTCTTCATTTACTCAAGGTTTAATATGAATTAAACTGGGTTTGCCCCTGTTAAGCTTATTTTTTTGTAAACATACTAATAAAGTCTATTCATAAACACGCTCACTGAAGTTTCTTGAGCCTTATGAAAAAATCATTCCATTTTATCTGGACGATGATATTATTCGTCAGGAAATCGTGTACTTTCAGCAGCCAGATTTGCATATATTGATAACTTACACCTTAAAACAATCAACATAAAAAACTCATATCCTCCATTTCACATTAGCCGGTAGTTTCTCCCTTTTCCTTATACACAACGATGCCTTTCTCTATCAAATCGGGAATTTCCACTGCCAACCAGGGTGCAAGCTAAAATGAAAGTAATTTTTACAGACCGAATTCGAAAAAGAAACGGCCGCTTACCCCCAGAGCCATTGCATGGGCAATACCAAATTTCGGCACGTTCCTCGCCCACAGCGGTTTGAAATGGTCAGTTAAGCAGATTTTTCCTCCCCGGTACATTTTAGCCGTTTTCCCGTCAAGCTCGGGCAGCGCTATTTCCGGTGCCGTCGCGGGATACGTTACAGGAATCTGAAACAAATTGAATCTTCAGCTGTAAGCCTACTCACGAGCTGTCGAACTTACGTCAAACTCCACGTCGAATTCGTACTTGAGTAAATTTTGGATGTACCAACATTTCCCGAACCACTTGGTACCTTCCTTGTTCGACTCCAGCCGGAACCAATCGGAGTCGGAAGATTTGTTGTTCTGGACATACTAAAATTTGTGGATAAACATGAGAAACTATTATTTTGAATCCCCAACTAAAACTCACCTTGATTAACGATTGATACTCCTCCTTCAATCGTTGAACCCAGAGATCTTTTTCACGAGGGCCGGCCCTCGTTTGCAGCAACGGAATGCTACTGAGCGTTTTTCTGGTACCTTCATCTACCATTTTCTGTTATGATGACTAAGAACAACCATAAATTCTGGGATATTCACAAAGAATATTCCGCAATACTACTACTCACCAAGCTAATTTGTTTTGAAACAATTTTGTTTGACAGCTGATTCCAACGTGTCACGAAAAGAAACAAAAAAAATAGAGTGAAAACCCTGAAACTCTATCCCGCCAACTGTTGGCCTAATCGCTGACCCAAGGGCGGGCTATTTGAGGGGAGTGTCAACGGCATACACACTTATTTTCGATTTTGCTGTTCGGCAAGTTCCTTTAACGGTCAACTCAGTATTTTGCGTAAAATATCTGATGCTTCCGCTATTTTCGTTTGAAATGACGAGCTCCACTGATTCTGCTGCCGTAAAACAGTTTTTCAAAATACAATTTCCGATCAGGCTGTTATTGTTTACCGAGCAACTCCTAAATATTGACATACATCAACAAAGCTGAAAAATTCAGTAAAAAATATACTGAATAACCAGCAAATCGCCAAACGTTAGCGGATTACCCGTTACAATATCTACTGAACCAAGTTGTAAACAATGGTGACAGCCATTTTCATTAATAATATCAACCCGGTTCAGTGGTCATCTCCGATTCCTCAAGATTCTACTTGCATCTTAATGGAAATATTGCAAAGAAAATGAGCAACAGATTAGGTTAGTAAAAAATAAATCATTATCGTAATCGTTCTCTTTGCGGATTAAAGGCAATTTTGAAATAAGGCTCCCGGAATTTGTCTTATTTCGTAAATCCGCAAATTGCAAAGACTTATGGTCTGATCTGGTGAAACACAAATACCAAAAACAAATCTTTCCCGTCAGATTTTATCTCCATGTTCTTCCTATTTATAATTTCCTCCAAGATAACCCCCCTAATTTACTAGATTTTTTATTAAAAAAAATATTTCCTTGTAATTGAGCTGAATAATAAAA
The DNA here is from genome assembly GCF_030247195.1 of Topomyia yanbarensis. NCBI lineage: Eukaryota > Metazoa > Arthropoda > Insecta > Diptera > Culicidae > Topomyia > Topomyia yanbarensis. The sequence continues at coordinate 84,366,906 of NC_080671.1, forward strand.
ATTACCGATTTCAAATGTTATGTTTGACGATTTATACGGTTTTATTTGCACGTCAAAAAGTACAGACAGAGCAGTATTTTATTCACTGAATTCTCGTTATATTTTACCGATTAACCCTGCAAAAGTTGACAGCTCAAATAAATTTTTCTTTTACCGAGCGTTCGTCATATAAACAAATTACTGAACCTATTGCGGAACGTTCAACTCTCGACAAACATATGATTACGGCCTAAAAGCCAACTGTCAAAATCCACTTTGAATGAAAATTCCAGACAAACCGTTACTAGTCGAACACAGTTCACAACAGTTTATGAAAGAGAAAACTTTTCTCTTTCGTTTACTACCAACATCTGTGATTGGCGTGTAACGGTTTGTCCGGAATTTCCATTCAAAGTGGATTGTGAGAGTTGGCTTTTAGGCCGTAATCATATGTTTGTCTAGAACTGTGTAAAAGTCGTTAAAAATACGGGGTTCGGTAAAAAAAACTAAGTGTGTACATCGTTATTTACAGGGTAACCAATTTATACCACACAGAGTTAAATTAGATTATTTGGTAAAAGTCAATATATTACCCATGTAACCAATAGGCATGGAAAGTGCTTCTTAAAAACCACTTTTGGTAAAATATACCGCTCCCTTACTGCTGTCCCGAAAAGAAAAATATAACCAAACCATGAATCTCACTGTGACAGTGAGTAATTTTACAATAATTTACAGTAATTTCTAGTATTACGCTACAATACAAAAACAACAAACTTTGACGTTTCTACAGTAAATTTCAACGTAGAATCGACTTTTACATTATCTTGGAGGAATTTATAAATATCTATTATTAACATTAAAAAATCGATTTTGTTAGCCATACGTTTTTTCTCGAAAACAATAAAATTTAATGTGAATTTACTGTTTTAGTTTTTTTGCTGAACAGTAAAATTGCTTGTCACATAAAATTTGATTGTATATCTACTGCGAGACCTTTGCGACGAACAATGTTGAAACAGTAATAACTATAATATTTATTGTTTTATTACGGCTGACAAGAAGCTTTTAAATAGTTTATTGAAAGCAGGTTTGCAATAGCTACGCATGAATATGCTGACATGCTGCAAGAAGCATCTGAAATTCAAATAAAAAGCTACTTTATTGCATATACGAAATGATCTATAGAGCCACAGAGAACAGACGTCCATCTTCAGCATTCAACTTGTGCAAAATCTCTAACGCACAGAGAACAGACATCCATGATCGAACAAAAATATTTAAAAAACGTGTGTAAACATTTAAATTAATATACGATAAGCGCTAGCGCCGTCACACCGGTAATCAAACGATGAGATAGCATAGTCTTCACTAAAGGGATTGGAATGGCAAGGAGGCGCTATGTTCCGTTTTTGGTTTCAATTCAGCTATAGAAGCTTATAGCTGAGTTTGGATTCAGGACGGAGCATGTCGTTTCTTTATTTTTTTTTAATCTCTTTAGTTCTTACAAGTCTCCTATCTCATGCCTCCACGCGAGTCTAAGTCTATTGATGACATTTGGTCCTTAGACCGGCGACGACTGGGTGCTATCAGCCTTCTACCGATAGTAGCAGAATGAGAGGGTGCGAACAGATATAATCAAGGAAACAGTACCGTAAAAATGAATATCTGATCGGAAATCAGCCGCAACAAGACTTTAATCTGACTAGTATCGATGATCGTGGGTCAATACGTACTGAAAATTCGCCACGTCTGTTTTTATCAATTTAATTTCAAGTTCCGTTATTGCTAACCAACCCGTGTATTAGGTTAATAACCCTTTGTATTTCTCTTCAATGATCATTATTATCGCTTGTATACGTGTATTTTATAAATCAAAATAGGAAATACATACCTTGATCTCGCGCTATCATAACTCTCTGTCTGTATAACGTGTTATCACTCGGTAGTTTTCAACCAAATAAACATATCGTAGAGAAGAAGTAGCGAATTCTGCTTAATACTGTTACAATAGATAGTAATCCGGCCAATTACGCAGATAAGATTCGCTTTTCTAGGCAATACTCCCACGGTCGGCTGTGTGGAGTTCAAATTGCGTTTGTTTAGGAAACATAGGATACTCTCGGTAGCCGGCTGCCCAGAGTTTAAAACAAACCAAACCAAAAACTAAACAAGATCTTTTCTTTTTCGAGTGATCGTGTACTCGAAGACTAACTGAACAACTACATAACAAAATATTCTTTACAGGTCGCATCGCTTGCTTGGAGCGAATCCTAGACCTAATACCCTTCCAAACCACCAACTCCACGACACCTATGGAAGAGTCTGATGAATCGTCATCCTTCCGTTAAGTAAGCGGAGCATCAATACTTCCCGTCTACCTTATCCTTTATCCTTCCCCGTGAACGAAGGAGATGGGAGAGGCCGGCAATGATGGCTATCATGTGTTGAGGATTTAATATGGGTCTTACCACTTCCTAAGCAACTCTTATTAGATAATCAGCAGTCATACATGATGAAGTCAGTGTGCAATCCGCCAAAATCATCGCCACAACGCAACGCAACGCAAAGAAAAACACTAGCGCCGCCACACCAACCTATCCCAACTACCCGTCAAATCCATTCCGGAACTGGTTCGAAATCCTGAATGGATTCAGTATGGAATCTTGCATAAAGAAAACAACCGATTCCGACTCTATCGGTTGATACATTTCAGCTGGAATTCATGCTGGATGTCCGAACCGGTTCCGGAGTAGTTCGACTGGGTAGAGGAATAACCGCTGTCAATTCTGTCGAACTCAGCAAAAAAAAAACATGACGACAGTAGCGCACCTGGTTTGGATATCCCAACTACAATGCACCTGGTTTGGATATCCCAACTACACTTGCAATGAAACACGCGAATTGTTCGAACATGCAAATTAACGCGAACGCCAATTTATTTCTGATGTGAAAAACATTAGTTCTGTTCTGTGCAGTAGTATATTTCGAACTGTCTGATATGTTTGGTGGTTATAAAGGGCTGACCGTTGAGCAAGTAGATACGAATCAGTCAAAAAAGCCTTATCGCTCATTTGCCCGATCGTGTTTTACATATAGATTTAGATACAGTGCAGTGCAGTGAGAGCAATAAGTAATAAGTATTGAATACTGTTAGAGATGTTCAAAATTCCTAACTTGATCTCTTTATCTCGCTTAAACATAACCGGCCACCTTGAAATATCTGATTTCAACCTTTAATTCTGTCTTCCCTATCTCCTATCTGTTTTCACCAACTCATTTTGCTTATCTATTATCAGTAAATACTAGGTACAATTCAATTTTTCACTTCTGTTTTGAGTTCATTTCTGTGTTACGATATATACCGTGCGCAGTTAATCTTCTTCGATGTATTGCGCACTTCCCACCAACCTGGACTCCGCACTTTCGAAGTGCGAGTGATCAAACTGCTACTCAAAACTGCGAGCTGTCAAATCACATGTATTTCAAGTGATAGAGATGGTATTTTCATGGACAGACCAGTCGAGCTAACCAGTCTATGAGAAGAATTCAATAGAAGAATAGTAAGTGCGCAGTGTGGTTAGAATCCAGTTTTTACTGCCACAAGCAATATAAAAAATTCTTGCTGCTGCTGATGGTACATATATTGGCTCCGTTGACCTTGGCTTAGTTTTGGTTTATATATACTGGTCATTCGATGATATATTCAACTGGCTGCTGTCATTTCCCTTTTGTAGTTAGCTGATACAACACTTAATCGTGATCGGATTTCTGGACTGCTTGCTGGCGGTTAAATTGACGGTTGGTTGTGATTAATTTTCATCTTCATCGGGCCTCTGTCGGTGTATCTTTCAGGTTTGTCATAGATGTGTACCAATTGGATTGGTTTCCAATTGCTGAGCTGATATATTGGAACGGTGCGATGTCTCTGACGTATGATGACGCTGTATGTTTCTTCTGAATTAATCATAACGCTGGTATATCGATGAGAGCGGCTGAACTACGATGACAACGGTGGAGCCTCTACCTTGCTATTATCACCAAAAGAGCTGGCCATGCCTATTGGGGATGACTTCGAAGAGGCTCGAAGATCGAATAGCGCTATTTCAACCTTCGTTGCTGTCATGAATGAATGGGTCTCGAAAATATACCAAACGTTTTATAGAATTTAGTAAGGAATATTGATCGGGGACAGCGAAAGATTCGAAAACTGATGTGTGATATGCCGGGTTAAATTTTGTGTTTGGTACGTTTTATCCGGATCCCTTTTTCGTATATTCTGCATCTTCATCTGATTGTCAGTGATGTACCTCATGTGTTGTTCATTCCGATGCTTGCTAAACTTGTGACTTGTTTCGCTTATCAACTGTTTCTTTTCGAGTGAGCTGTAGCGGTTGCCAATATGGGGTGAATCGATTATACGGATGGAAGAACTGTCTTTAAAATTCGAAACACTAGTTTGTTGCTCTTGAGGATTTGCAGTATAACATAAGTGAACAGTAGCTTGAGCAACGTTGGGTTGGCCTTCATTATATCGACCAGCAACAATCCAACCAAACACTGTTTCTTGTAGAATAGGACCATCATCAGTTGCCTTGAATTTTCCGTTGGATAACAGCTCCAAGTAATAGGCAGCTCCAATGATCACGTCGATTGGAGCAGGTTCATTAAATCCAGGGTCAGCGAGACATTCGGAGTCTGGTAGGCACCATCTGGATGAATCGATGATACTGCTTGGTAGAGGTAAGGTTAGCTTCGGCAGGACATAGAACTGCATCTCCTTCTCGAATGTTGAAATTGTAGGACATCTTGCACCAACTTCAGCAGACACTAGTCTCGTGGACACACAACGGGATGCTCCGATTCCATGGACGGCCAAGAATATCGGGGATTCTCTAAATTTCAGCTTTGTTGTGAAATCAGTTGACATGAAGCAGTGCTGAGAGCATGAATCTAGCAAAGCTCGAGCTAGCATCGAATTTCCGAATCGATCTGTGACTCTTATGAGAGCCGTTGACAAAAGAACATTCTGTGTGGGTTGTTTCGGTAGTGCGACGTAACTATGACTGGTAATGTTAGCTGCAGTGGACTGTATGAGCTGGATGCAAGTTGGTGTTGGTGGATGCGTGCTCTTGTTGAATGTGTTCTTCTTGATATTGATTAGGTGGTGTTGTTTGCGCCGGTTGCATGGGTAATTCTTCGATCTGGGGACTTAACTGTGAATGTGGAGCGCAGGATCTCTGGTGGTCGGTGTGCAGCATTGAATGATGTCTCTGTTGGCAATGATGACAAACTCCTCGTTCGCAATGCTGAGCGTAGTGTCCGGGCCGAAGACAATTACGGCATAATCTGCTCCGTGCCACGGCTTCGATTCTTTCAGGGATCTTCATCTTCTGGAACTTAACACATTGAAAGGCAGAGTGCCACGTATCACAGCAAAATGGACAAGTGTTGGATGTCCTGACGATGGTATTGCAGATGAATGGCTTGAATTGTCGTTGTTCTGGTACCGTTGTTTTTGATGGGGCAACTGATTGTAATACTGAACAATAACTGCGCAGAAATCTAATAACATCTTCATAATGTGGAACCGATTTACTGTTGTGATGAGTCTCCCACTGTCGTAGCGTGGATGAGTCTAATTTAGAACATACCATATACGCCAAAATTGTGCTCCATTCACTTGGATTCTCTCCTATCTTTTCAAGCATCTGAACGTTCTTCTCAAACTCACTTAGTATATGATTCAGTCCGTCGTATGTTTCTCGTTTCAGTGGCTCCAAATTGAACAGAGCATCGAGATGAGTCTTTACAATCAACTTTTTATTTTCGTAGCGCATCTCTAGGGTCATCCATGCAACAATGTAGTTAGCAGCAGACAAATCGATGGAATTTATTTCCTGCAGAGCCGCATCTGCCAGTGAAGCTCGGAGGTATGTGAACTCATCTGTATCTGTTAACTGCGAATTATCATGGATTAAACTTTTGAAGGTGTCTCGAAAAGTAACCCATTCTCGAATGACCCCTCTGAACGTTGGAAGGCGAATTTCAGGTAGTTTTACTTTACATAATCCATCAGTACGATGCGAGTCATGAAGAGAACCGTCGGTAGATCGCACTATGTCGCCTTGGGATTGCAACTGCAACAGTCTCGCTTTTAGATGGCAGAAGCGATCATCGAATTCTTGCATAATATGAAAGTTTTCGTCGTCTAAATGATCCAGAGCTTCCTTCTTCATATCCGGGTCACTGTTTGCCTGTTTCTCCTTCTCTGCATCTTCCAAAATAAGCTCAATCTTTCCTCGAACCGTGAAAAACTCCTTGGCAGCATCTTCTAGCATTTGCAACCGTACTATGATTTCACACTCATCGCGTTCGTCAGAGCTCCTTCCTAGAAACCGCTCGACTGAGTCCAGCATTCCCAGAAGCTGGCGTTCCCGTTTCTGTAGCACTCTTAATTCGCCGCTCATCTTATTAGACACTGACTTCCACTAAATTGTTATCCGAAACATTCTCCAAAATTCTTCATCCGTGATGTCAAACGGCCGCGACCTTCTTCTTGATTTACACTGGTGGCGTGATGAAGCTGTTATGACGCTACAGTTCAGTATGCGAAGGCGTCGGTTAGCATCAAAAATGGAGTTCTCCTTTTGTTCGATGAGACGCGCGTGATTTTCGCGAACTGACACGGCTTTTTGCGTCACCGTTTTACAAGTACCCGTGAACCTGTGCTGATAGCATCCGGCTCGAAGGACCAAAATGTTCGCGCGTAAGACCTGGGATTCTTGAGCACTTGCAATGAAACACGCGAATTGTTCGAACATGCAAATTAACGCGAACGCCAATTTATTTCTGATGTGAAAAACATTAGTTCTGTTCTGTGCAGTAGTATATTTCGAACTGTCTGATATGTTTGGTGGTTATAAAGGGCTGACCGTTGAGCAAGTAGATACGAATCAGTCAAAAAAGCCTTTTCGCTCATTTGCCCGATCGTGTTTTACATATAGATTTAGATACAGTGCAGTGCAGTGAGAGCAATAAGTAATAAGTATTGAATACTGTTAGAGATGTTCAAAATTCCTAACTTGATCTCGCTCAAACAAACGGTTTCAAAGGTAGTTGGGATATCCAAACCAGGTGCGCTACTGTCGTCATGTTTTTTGTGGCTGAGTTCGACAGAATTGACAGCGGTTATTCCTCTACCCAGTCAAACTAGTCCGGAACCGGTTCGGACTTCCAGCATGAATTCCAGCTCAAATGCATCAACCGATAGAGTCGGAATTGGTTGTTTTCTTTGAGCAAGATTCCATACTGAATCCATTCAGGATTTCGAACCGGTTCCGGAATGGATTTGACGGATAGTTGGGATAGGTTGGTGTAGCGGCGCTAGTGTTTATCGTATATTAATTCAAATGTTTATACACGTTTTTTAAATATTTTTGTTCGATCATGGATGTCTGTTCTCTGTGATAGAGCTCAAAAATTAATGTTCCCCGTCATTCTGAAAACAAAATTGGTGGAGACTGCAAAATTTAAAATGGTGACCTTTCCCTGGGGAGTTATCACACGAAACCGTACAATGTGGATATTTTTGATTTGCAAAGGTTGTAATAGTAGGATGCACACAGAAAAAAAATGCTGATAAAAATAAGAGTTCTTCACCCATAGCAAAAAACAACCCACGCCTACTCATAGTTTGAAAATAAAACTTTTATTTTGATTACTATTCCTCATTAGCTTAAAAGGAAAACTTTTATTTTGAATATTATTCTTGATTAATTTAAGTTTTCCTTTTAACCTGATAGTAGACGTTGGTTGTTTTTTGCTAAGAGCGGAAAACTTACTTTTACCAATATTTTTTTCTGTGTGTACATATCCACAATTGATATTCGCCACCATGCAAAAATCCAACATGTCTAAGCTATAGTAAAAAATCCGTCGTAATATTGCGAATCTGTTCTTAAATACACTTTGCGACTGTTCGCATCAGTGCGAGTGAAAAAAAGTTTTGACGTTTGTTGCTGTTTCGATCGCACTCGTGTGTATCCCATATAGCAAGAACTCGATCTATGCTATATTTCACCCTAAGGAGGAAAATTTGGTAAAAACCAAAATTTCTCACTAGGGTGAAAATTTGTTGGTAAAAACCAGTCTTTGTACAGGAGGGCACAAATCCTTGTTTCATACTATGTTGCGTTTCGGCTTCGCCTCTTCAGAAACCGACACTAACGTATTGTCGGAATAGATTAGCGCCGGCTTGACGCAAATCCCTTAAAACTAAAACACACTATGTGTTTCAATCAAACGACTGATCAAACGTGATGTCCCGTTCGAGCAGAAGTTCTGTTTATGCCGATGAGACACAGTGAAGCCGAAACTTGTTTTGGCTTAGCAGGCCTATGCGAAAGCACTATGCTATATTTCACCCTAAGGAGGAAAATTTGGTAGAGGCGAAGCCGAAACGCAACATAGTATGAAACAAGGATTTGTGCCCTCCTGTACAAAGACTGGTTTTTACCAACAAATTTTCACCCTAGTGAGAAATTTTGGTTTTTACCAAATTTTCCTCCTTAGGGTGAAATATAGCATAGTGCTTTCGCATAGGCCTGCTAAGCCAAGACAAGTTTCGGCTTCACTTGTGTCTCATCGGCATAAACAGAACTTCTGCTCGAACGGGACATCACGTTTGATCAGTCGTTTGATTGAAACACATAGTGTGTTTTAGTTTTAAGGGATTTGCGTCAAGCCGGCGCTAATCTATTCCGACAATACGTTAGTGTTCCGAAAAAAGTTAAAAAAAGTTTCCGGTCTAAGGGCCGATTTCTTCACCCTCGCTTAGCGCTTAAACCAGGTTGTAACGTACTGGTGAACCTGGTTTAAAAGTTAAGCGAGGGTGAAAAAAAAAATCGGCCCGAATCGATGTATATATCGCCCGTACAAACATATAAATAAATAGTACCCTTAATAAAGTTACTCCACAGATAACAGACGTTTAGGCTCAATTTGAATCGTGTGTAAATACCCGCTGCTGAAATTCCGAATAAATCAGACGTCTGAAGCACGTTTGCAGGGATGCCAACGGTACCGATAAACTACATTTTTTTCGGTATATTTACATTTGTATAAGACGTACACCCGCTACAGCGACGCATTACTACAGCTCTTGCCAGAACGGTAGCCAAACCGAGTACATTTTCCCGTACAGCAGTAGAATACATTTTTGTTTTGCTGCTGTACTCCGACTGCTTGGTGAGAGTGTGGCGTAGTAAAGTTTGTTCTCTCGCTTTGTACATTTTTCTCTGCATAGTCAAAGGGAGAGGTCCGCACACGAAAGCGTTGATGCCGGCCGTGGCGTAAACGAACAGCATTCATTGACGTCGTTTTTGAATAAAAATATTAAAAAGATTGAAAATATTAAAAAATGTAAAATAAGGAAAGAGAAGCTGTACCGCTCGCGTCTGGTGGCTGTACTGGGGGCAGTAGTTTATTGTCATGTTACTGCTTTGCACACAGGCAGCCGTACAGCGCTGGGCGTCCTGCACTAGCGAATGACAGCAGCATCGAGAGAGAAATGAGAATGTAGGCAGAAAAATTACAGCCGCAGAAAAGGTAGGCATTTTGCATCCTTGCACGTTTGGCAAACGTTTGTAGATGGCGCAGTGATCAATACAATGCAGTTAGAGTGCAGCTGTCAAACACGTGTAGCAAACAGTTGCGCAGATGGCAATAGTGAAATAAGGATTTTCAACGTTTATCAATTTGAAAGTTTACACATGTTTCTGAAGAAATTTTGTTCTAGCCTAAACGTCTGTTATCTGTGGTTAATCCAACTTAACCGTTACACAGGGTTGCGAAAGAAAAATAGTATTGTGAGATAAAAAATTGTTTTCAGAAATGGGAGTACCCCCTTAATAAAAGTGAAGGTGAGAGGGGCACCTATTCTCACAGTCACGTCACCTAGTGACTAGAAGGAAATTTTTTTCTAGTCACTAAGTGACGTGAAAGGGCTAAAAAATACTGTTGTTCAACATTTTTCAATTTGGAACCAAGGTGCAGCGTCTCACCCGAATTGACCTTTGTTTTTAAGTTATGTGTCCAACAAAAAACACCTTTAACAGGCCAACGAGGGTACCCGGGTCGGGTACCCACAAATTGAAATGCTCATAACTATGGCTTCCTTTAACCGATTTGGACACTTTTAGATATTTTGGATTCAGGAACTCGTCCACTTTTTGATTCTGTACAAGTCTGTTTTTTATTGTTACGGGACCCTATGGCAATTTGAAGAATGGAATTGGAGTAGAATGGCCACTCACGGCCCCACGGGAACCTGCTCCGGAATGTCCATTCCGGGGTCAAATCACCAAATTGGGTCAAACCCACGAGATACAGCCTACTGATGCAATTCCAAGAATATTGATACCCATATTGCTAGTATTCCATTGAAGTTCGCAAATAGTACCCCATCACTGGAACCTTCTTCCGGAAACCCGGATTCGCGAGAACCGAATGAAGTAACACGATTCTTTTTTACCAAGTCCAAAAGTGGATGAGTTCCTGAATCCAAAACGGCCAAAAGTATCGAAATAGGTTGGATATTACTTTAGTTACGGGCATTTTAGTTTTGTGGGTACCCGGGTACCCACGTCGGCCGGTTACGTAGTAAAAAAATTCAGGAGCCCCTCCTCACTCCCACCCTTACTATATCAACAATATTATTAACCCAAAAGCTTGACTTAGTGAAGTTCTAAGATGCAACAAGGTTTCAATTTCCAGCTTTGGATAAAACATAGGAATTTAATTAGTTGAAACTTAAAAGGTACCCGGGTACCGCGTCGGACACACAACGGTTAAAATGTTCGTGAAAATGATAATTTTTTTCATGGCAAAAACCAGTATATTTTATGGCATATTCGTTTTTGACAGTGCACTACACCGGTGTAGTCGGTGCTACACTCATTCAAACTTGGGTGTAATCAGTCTATCTCTTTCTTTGCACTACACCGGTGTAGCACCAAGAAAAAACGAAAACGCCATTAGATACTTGTCGCAATTGATGAAAATGATTTAATCATTTTTTGTATAGTTTACTTTGATCCAGGATTGATTTTTAAAAATGTGTGACTCTCTCTCTCTCTCCCCAAATGACGCTACGTTAACATTTTTCAATAGTAAGAAAACAAGGAATTTCAGATATATTTTGGTATATCGATCAGCTCAGCCCAGCTTAGTATGTACTCATATATTTTATCTCATTTCAACAGCTCTTTGATATATGTATTACTCTAATTAAAACTGTAACTATTCACGAATCAGTATGTCGGTTACTATGAAACATTAGGAAAACTAATATTTTGTTTAAGCATTATGCGATATAACTATAGCTAACTGATTAAAAACAACTAAGACTTATTTGTGTAAAAGCGACCATTGTTTGATTTTCTCTTCATTGATTATTTGAAGGAATCCAATTAGATTAGTTTGTGTTATTTACAATAGCAATTTAAATTATTAATTATTGGTATTAACCTAGGCAGAGGTGATAAACTAATTTAGTTTGTGTTGTTCAGCTTCTTTCTTAATTTGTCTATGAAAAGACAGTGACACTAAAGTGAAGGTTGCAACTATCGATCGATGAGTATCTATTGAGTTTGTTTTTATTCATGTGTGTACAGAATTCGTGGGAGTTTGTGGAATTAATTTACTGATTAGGTAGGTGTGTTGAGATTGTGTTCCTTCTGGTTAAAGTCTATCGTTGTTGTTTGGGAGGTTATAGATATAAATAGGTACATGGAACAGGGTAGCTTTGAAAGAGGTTGAATCGACACAGCGCAGCCAAATCAGTGCTGAATGGATATACTTTATTTTTCTATCAAGAACTGTCTCTGCTTGGTCGAACTGATATTTGTCCCTCTTAGTCTAACACTTGCATGAAGTAGTTGCTAAAATCGTTTCAGTTTCTTTTTTCTCTATCATTTTGAAGTCGGGTAAATTCCGCTAGTAGTTGGATTGAACGAACGGCTAGATATTAGGTAAAGATTAAAATGTTTTAATGTGATTTTTAGCAACAAACCTATTTCTTACTGGTGCTTAGTGGAGTCGAAGTTACTTTTCATCGATCAGGTAAAATTAGTTACATACATTATCAGAAACGGTATTCAATCAGTGGGAATTATTTGTAGAAAGGAGGAAATGTAGCTCTTCTCATTATCTTATTTAACAAAAAAACTGTAAATGTTCACAATATTTCCAACTAGAATTGTAACAGTAACAAAGAAAAATACCTGTCCGATGCTAATTATCTTTGACATACCAAAACTGCACCACTTATAACAGACTGGATAAAGCTACGATTTCGAGCCTTCGAAAAAGTCAAAAAGCACCTGGGAAGTGCTCCCTAACTGCCCAAAAGTATATCAGACCTTTGCAAACGCTCTAATTGTATACGTCATCCTCCCTCATTCCCAATCCGCTACATGGATACTATTTTTCTCCTTTTATTATTTCAACAAATCGTGGCTATTTATAATTAATACACTTTTTACTATTGATTTCGCCTCCTTTCAACATTCATCCCTACAGAGTCCATTTTAGCAAATAAATATAAATCGCACTAATGTCGGCATCATCAACATTAGCATAGGAGTGTTGTTTGTTTTAATGACTTTTGTTATAAAAGGAACAAACGAAAGCTGTTTGATTGTTTCAGTATTTTCATCCAAAAAAAAGAGTTAACTAAGATGGCAAAAATCAAATTCGAAGGAACGCATTCGTTTCCAAATATACGTAAAATAATTAATAGTTTACTTCAACCATGTTCAAATCGTTCAAAAATATAGATTGCTGCCTAAAAAATTTTTAATTCTAAGAGATCTTTCTGTCTCTTGTTTGCCTTCCGCTACGAGAAAGCATGTTCGAATGCGTTGCTCACTTTTTCCGCTCAAGGAACCAAACTCGCTTAAAATTAAAAATTAATGGCGATTGTGCGCGCGCCGAACATGAGAGATCGTTCAATAAATTAAGCAATAAATAAATTAAATAGATTCCAATCGCTTTTTACAATTATGGTTCGGTTCTTAGGCTCCAAATTAGATTTTCATAAATTGGGTAATGGAAACTATTCGAAAACGTTAGCACCTGTCGAGAAGTGCAGCGCAACTTCCTGAAAGTTGTGTACCGAGACCATGAAAACACAAATAGAGACAAAACACAAGAACAACAGCACGACTTTTCACGTGGCTTAGCACACTATTCACTTGTAGTAGATTGGGATGGGAACTTTCCTTCCCGCTTCAGTGCTTGTAGACGGGCGAAAGATCCAACGTCAGATTTCGGAGCGCTTGGTTTTGCGCGGAAGATCGTGTCTGACGCGACGATCGGATAATTTCCAGCACCAGGCTGCGACAGTCATTGCACACGGCCATCAGCTCACCGGTCAGCCGTTCTTTCTGGGGATCAAACGCAGTACTTTGGCCAGCAGTCGCCGCTGCCGTGAGAGTGAACGTCCTAGCGAACCGTGTCCTGGAATTACTATGGGCAAGTTAGATTCAAGAGTTCTTTAGATTGTGCAAATTGTGATACTACCTTCGATCCAGTGTGCTATTGTTGGAGTGAGGTCGCGCCGGGCTCTGCGGAGGTAAGCTATTGGGACCTTCCATACTGCGGGACATGAGGGAGCTTTTTTGGCTAGCGGCAGTACTGCCACTGCCGAGTTGGTGAACATGGGTGGTTGTTGTACTATCTTTGGCACCGTTTGTGGTTGCAGCACTGGGAAGCGACAGCGGTTCACCCTGTAAACTCGTACCCGGTGTGCTGGATGCTGAACGCTGATTCTTTGGTGACGATGGAGCACTGCCGACTGTGTTGCGAATCTGCGGAAATAAAATTATAATGGAGTACAATAATCTTCATTCGTCTAGTCACGACGATTTTAACTTTTTAGGTAAAAAATATAATTTGAAAATATCGATAAGAGTTGATACTCATTGTGCTGATTGAACGACTTATTTGTTTGTACAATTTTGGTTATGTTCGGTATACATTTAAAATGATTTTGCGAAGCATCGATACACCCGAGCAAATGAAAAGACCGTAATACCCCCATGGTCATGGTCCAATTTCACCCGCACTGCATGGTGTTGTGGATCAACCCATAAAAACACCATCATCATGATCCGGTAGCTACCATATAAAAACCATATTTTGGTGCATTTGTGGTTTGATGGGTGCGAAATTTGGCACGGCCCATGATTATGGTCTTTTTAAGGGGTTGTATGGTGTCTGAACCCATCAGAATTTTCTCGCTTGACCTATCTATATATCTTATTTTATTTTATGAAAAATTTCATCAAAAATCGCTAATAGTTTTGTAGTACAAAAGAACAGCACGTACACGCCGCACCAGCTGCTCACTAAAAGCTACTCTAAGGTTGCCAGCAAGTTTTTTGTTTTACTAGTACTTGGATATGCTATTGGAAGAAAGTGGTAGCACTGCCAAGTCACTAGAAGGTGTTTTTGTTTTTGTCCAAACTTTTTTAGGGTTTTTGAGTGAAATACAGTGTAATTTGTCGAAAAACTGAATCAACCATTCACTGGGTCGTGTCTACCATTAGGCTGTGTATTGGTTGGTGAAAGTGTCGCGAGAATGGTGCAGTTTACAAAAAAGAAAAAAAAAATCGTTATTTTACCAAGTACGGGTGTGATTCTAGCCACTAAAATACACTCCCGTTCGTTCTACTCAGTGCCTGCAGCGCCATCTAAACCTGACTTTAAGGTTCATCGCTTTGGTTGATCGATGATAGAGGAGAAAATTTCGCAAAGGAAAGGTATCCCAGTTAAACCCATTCCGGAACCGGTTCGGATTTCTGAATGGAGTCGGAGTGGATTCCAGCTCAAATGCAGCAACCGATTCCGAATCAATCGGTTTCGGCATCGGTTGTTGCGTTTGAGCTGGGATCCATACTGACTCCATTCAGCATTTCGAATCAAATTCCGAATGGTTTGACCGGGATAGATTGATTGATTGTCGGTGAGATCGTTTTATTTGATTTTTGGGTGTATAGGGTAGTGAGCCTATTTTCACCCTGTTTCTCTTATCATCCTACCCATTTAAAGCAACAGTCTCAGCCGAGAGCGAAATAAAAGGAACAGGTAGCTTCTAGGGAGATGGACGGGTGTCGATGGCCAACCCACCCCACGGAAACTGAAGGAGGGATTGCGCTGTACCTGCAAATGTGAGAAAGAGAAAGGATTGCTCAGGCTGTTTGATGCGTGAGAAAGAAGCTGGAGATTTTGAGGATATCTGGAGAAGATTTGGGATGGGACGAAAAATGGATAAGCAAGTATCGGTCACTCGCGTAAGTAGGAGATGAGGAAGGAAATAGAAAAACTGGTATATTTTTCTACAGAGATATTCTAATTTATATATACAAAAATCAAATAAATACACTAAATACGCGTCGATTTCTTACCTCATGTAAGAAATCGAAAGTCTTATTGTAATGTTATAATCCATTTGATACAAACATTACAGTAAGGCGGGGCTGGTTGATGGAACGATGACCTCGGAACATGTCTGGCGTTGTTCACGAAATGGGTCATCGGAAAGTCAATTGAGCTAACACCTACCTAAATCCTTGAACCAAGTTATTTACATGGATATGTTAAAATACATGCAAACATCTTTTTTCTGTTAATCACTACCAGCTAGTGGGAGTTAGGATGGTTAACACACACACACACACACACTAGTACTTGGTTATGCTATTTGCTAATGAGCCTCCAATTTTTGTTTAAACGCAAGGACAGTTTTGAAACAGCATTTGATTGATAATCATAGCCCATTAAACCATTTTTATCAAATCTGTAATCAAAAAAGAATTTTTGAATTTTGCTGAACGTGGTGAATTTGGCACCACTTGCATCTGGTATACTCAACCTCCACCAAACGTTGCATAACGCAGGGCTGATTTTTGTGACAGCTTGTGTTCTCATTCAGCCTTTCGTTATGCAAATTTGCAATATTATAACAGATTAGCTAAGCGTGGTGTTTCATAAAGCGCGTTCCTTTGTATCGCGAAAAGCCGCATGGAATTTTGGGAAAAGGCGCTAATATTATTCTCTGAGTACGCTGCTAGTGTGGATTAGATAGCATTTTAGATTTTCCAGAATAAATCATGTGATTCAGTGAAGGATTCTGACCACGTTACGCTTCGGCATTTTTGATGATCACCTTCAGCTGCTGCTTATTACCCTCTCGAAACTTTGAACAAACTTATAATTTGAAAACTGTCACGCATATACCTCGCGCACATAAAGGGTGTACGAAATCAAATTGTAACACTTTCAAACTCAGGACCGGATCCAGAAAAAAATTCGGGAGGGGTCCAAAAATTTTATTTAGGAATGAACGTTGTACAATACGTTATGCGTCAAAACCTCATTTAATGAAAATCAGTTTTAGTGATCAAATTTGGTTTGAAATGATTTTAAATTTGAAACTAATATAAAATTGAAACTAATTCAAAATTTCTCAACAAGTTGAAAATTTTCGGAGGGGGTCCAGACCCCCAAGACCCTCCCCCTGGATCCGCCACTGTTCAAACTGCTGTATTTTCTTTACGAATGGATAAACTGGGCTAGGGCCCCGGGCTCTAGTGGACCCCATGCTCAGGATAGACGAAAAATCATCCAAAATGGGTTACTTCGCAAGGGCCAACACACGATTCGGCATTCAGGTAGCGAATTGAAATGTTTATTGAAAAACAAAACGTGACTAGAAGTAAATTTATTCTAGAGTCTTCACATCAAGTATTTTGAACTGCTCACGTTCATATTCATTACTTTTGTATGTTCGGTTGTTTTAAAATTCGTTCAAAAGTTTAATTTTATTAACATATTTCTACTTAATTTTCTAAGATTTTCACTCCAATTTTCACTGCATACAGGGCGCCAACACTTATTGGCTATGGCTATGTGGCCTACTTATTTGCCATAAATCCAGTTTCAGCACGTAGCACAAAACGGCGAAAAGAAATATGAACCTTGCCAATGAGGAGATAGTTAGGTAAAGTAGACCCAAGAAAGGTTAACCGATGTGAGTTTGAGCTGACATAGGTCTTTATTCCGTTAGCTGTGACTGATGTTGAATAGAATCGTTTACAGATTCGCGCAAACCAAACTCGTCTCGGTGACCACGTCGTCGAGCTCAACTTCTTTTGTAGGTACTTACACGCAGTATGCCTTCGCAAAAGGGTCGCCGCTAGTAATGTATTTTGTTTGTTTTAGACTAGTTACCACGAAGGGTTTATTAGGGTGAATCTGTGATATTTTAGTTACGGTCGAATATCGTTGTGTCAGCGCTTCTTTTTTTATTTTTTTCTCTTTGACGCGGATTTAATCACAAAGTGCCCGAATGAGATATATTGTCATGCCAAGGAATCGATTTTATTTCAACATCCGTTTGAGCGTGAGGGGAATCTTAGCTATGGACAGTCATTTTTGAACGGGCCTACAGAACAGAAACAGCAATGAAGGAATCGGAAAGAGGAATGAAAGTGTAGTGTTTAATCCTTTGCGGCACAGTAGGATGTATTAAATATAATATTTAATTGCCTAATCAGACTAGGTTAGTGAAAATTGGTTCAGTCATCACCGAAGTGGGTTTATTTCTGGAATATGCCCGGAACCCAGGACTTCCGGAATTGTCGATAGTGGACAATAGATTCCAAGAATTTTCGATTCGCCATCATTGATCTACACCTGCGAATCGAAGTAATTTGATGTTCATTTCAATATATTTTTAACCGATGAGGTGTTACGAGTGTACCGGTTTATATAAGAAATTCCTATGTGACCGCAATAACCAACCCGTAACTCCGGAATTAAAGGTCAGAACTGAATGAAATTCAGCAGCAGTCAATGGGAATATTATATCTTTCATTTGAATTCAAGTTTTGTAAAACCCGGTGATGTGTTTGCTGGGAAATAGGTGTGACATTAGCTCAGGAACTTGGCGAGTTCTTCAGGGGCTCCTAGAGCCATCATAGGTGGCCAGTGTGGTCAGAGCTTCTTTGATTGGTCATTAGTGACCTAGACCCGCAAATCCAAGTAATATAGAACCCATTTGAATATGTATTACATCATTCGGACATCATAGGGTTACCAGTTTACATGTGAATTTGATGTGTGGTCACACTCTTCAACCCGTAACTCCGGACTAGGAAGTCAGATCAACTAAAAATTCTACAGCGTCTTATGGAAGCATTATAAACGAATAATAATAAAAATAATGGCATAAGGAGGCAACACAACTGAATCATACCATGGAAGTTTTCTGAGGGCGAAACGCACAAAACATCTTTGTATACGTTCTAGTCGGTCAATTTGAACGGCATGGTATGGTGCCCAAACTTGCACAGCATACTCCAGAACACTTCTGATCAGGGCACAGTAAAGTGCTTTTAGTGCGTAGAAATCATCGAAGTCCGCCGTGTTCCGCTTTAAGAAGCCCAGCATTTCGAAAACCTTAGCAGTTGTCGCGGTGATATGGTCGGAAAAGCTCAACTTCCTATCGAAGAGCACTCCCAAGTCACGGATCGAGTCGACGCTTTCAATTGTTCTTCCTTTTTGGCTGTATTCATAACGTTTAATATGTATCATGGTGGTACCAGTTTATATGAGAATTTGCTGTGTAACTGCACTCTTCAACCCGTAACACCGGAACCGGAAGTCTGATCAACTAAAAATTCAATAGCAGGTTGTGGGAGCGTTATTCCTTCCATTTGAAACTAAGTTTGAGTCAATCGGATCAGCCATCTCTGAGAAAATGGTGTGAGCTTAAATGACACACACATGCATACATACACACACAGAAATTTCTGAGAAGTACCGTATCGTTATGGCCAGGATCAAGGGTCCAATGACGCCAGTCGAAATGTGAGCAGACAAACAGAAAATTATCGTGGAGGGTTTTATCCCGAAGCACGACCCAACCGCATGGCCGCCTACACCGTACGTTGATGCAGATGGTGAAAATGCTGGTGACAATCGAGTTTCCAACGACTAGCTCCTTATTGTGGCAAAAGGGCTGAAAGCGAAGAAAGCTCCCCAACGTGACGACTGCGATCCTGGCGTTTCCGTTCATGTTCAGGATAGTCCTACAGAAATGCCTGGACGATGGCTATTTCCCGGATAGATGGAAGATCCAGAAGCTGGTGTTGCTGCCTGCTGGATACTCTCGGTAAACTCCTGGAAAGAGTCATCCTCAACAGGCTGACGACCTACGCTGAAAGTGAGAACGGACTATCGCAGAGGCAGTTCGGGTTCCGGAATGGGATATCGACGGTAGACGCCATCCGCTCAGTCATCGCGAACGCGGAGAAAGCATTGAACCAAAAGAGAAGGGGTAATCGCGTGCAACAGTGCTAGCTGGTGGGCCATCGCCGTAGCGCTGCAACAAATGTGGGTTCCGGACTATCTATGTAAGGTTCTGAAAAGTTACTTCCAGAACCGAGTACTGGTCTACGAAACAAACATGGGGCATCGGCGGGAGTACCTCAGGGCTCCATACTCGGCCCAACGCTCTGGAATATAATGTACAACGGAGTGTTAACACTGGAACTGCCCAGGGGAGTTGAGATCGTCGGCTTTCCAGATGATATTGTCCTGACGATAACGGGCGAGACCCTTGAGGAGGTGGAGATGCTGAGTCAAGTTGCAGCTGGCTCACCACAAGACCGAGGTAGTGCTGGTCAGCAACTGCAAAAAAAACCAACGATATCAGCGTCGGAGGACAATCCATCTCATCGATGCGCGCGCTGATGCACCTGGGTGTGATGGTCGACGATCGGTTAAATTACAACAGCCATGTCGATTATATATGTGAGAAGGCAGCGAGAACAACTAACGCATTGGCAAGGATCATGCCGAATCACGGAGGAGCAAGAGACAGCACGAGGCGTCTCCTGGCGGGTGTCTCATCCTCAATACTGGCGTACCGGCCTGGGCTGCTGCACTGAACTCAAAGCAAAACCGGACGAAGTTGACAAGCACGTTTCGCTTAATGGCTGTTCGTGTCGCGAGTGCGTACAGAACGATATCGTCGGAGGCGGTATGCGTAATTGCCGGGATGATTCCCATCTGCATCACTCTGGCTGAGGACGTGTAATACTACCAGCGGAGAAATGCACGTAATGCAAGGAGACTGGTCCGAGCGGACTTGTTGGTTAAGTGGTAGCAAGAGTGGGACAACGCTGAGAAAGGAAGATGGACCCACCGACTCATCCCAAATGTGTCTGCTTGGGTACATTGAAACTCTCCATTGGAGAGGTGAACTTACATTTGACGCAGTTTTTGTTCGGGCACGGATGCTTCCGGAAGTAACTGCATCGGTTTGGACATGCTTCGTCACCCCTTTGCCCGGAGTGTGTGGACGTGCAAGAGACACCGGAACACGTGATATTTGAATGCCCTAGGTTCGAAGAAGTTCGTAGGAGTATGCCTGGCGTGACAGTGGACAATATTGCCGAAGACGTGTGCCACGACGAGCATATCTGGAACGCTGTCAACAGAGTGGTTACGAGTATACTCTCCGAGCTGCAGAGCAAGTGGCGAAGGGACCAACAAAAGTAGCGCCATTGGCTAGAACGCCGCCGGGAAACCACGAATCAGGTTTCGGGAGAAATTCCGCCGCCGGGGAACTCTCCGACGGTGTAGACTAGGCCCATTGCTGGGGACCAGTTGAGTAGTACGCGACATACCACCGGGCTTGGGTCGTTGGGGTGCCAGTGAACCGGACGTCAGGCTTCACCGGAATCGCCGGATTGACCTCGACATCCTATCGGGTAGCTCGTGAGTAGGCTAGATCCACAACCGGGGATTAGACCGAGTAGACTGTGACGAATATCTAGCAGTGGGTCGTTGGGGCGCCAGTGAACTGGAAGTTACGCTCCACCCGGATCGCTGGACGGAGCTTAGCACCTACTGAGTGGCCCGTTGAGGAGGCTAGGTCCATCGCTGGGGACTAGACCGAGTAGACGGAGCGGGGAGCTGAATGGCTCACAGAAAGGTACATCGGTATCGGGAGCCAGCTACCGCCTGGAAACTCACGGTAGGGTAGATTCGCCGCCGTGGACTACCCGACAGAATCGTGACGAAAAGGGGAGCTAATTGGCTCACGAAACATGCATCGGTACCGAGAGAAATCCCGTTGCCGGAGAACTCTCAATCGGAGTAGGATAATATCCGAGTTGATCTCGATAAAACTGGGAGCTAAATGGCTCAAGGAAGCAGGCATCGATGTCGGGGGAAATTCCTCCGTCGGGGAACTATCGGGCGTAGTAGGGTGAGTTCACCGTTGGGGACTATCCATGTAGATCGTGATAAGGCCGGAAGCTGAATGACTCACGGAAACTTGAGCTAAATGGCTCAAGGAATCAGCACCCAAACGGCTCACGGGGACGACAGCTAAACGGCGGCGTAATAGATGAAGACAAGAGAGAATAGTCGAAAGTTGAATCAAAGCTCATAGGTTGAGCCATTCCATGAACCAAGTGAGGCTCCGAGATAGAGCAGAAGAAAGAGGTGCGACGAAAACACAACGATGCCACCCACGAAGTAATACCTTGTCGTAGTTCCGTAGGGAAAAAGGGTGTAAAAAGTAAGGATTGTTTTTAGTGGTTAAGCGCGAACGTGAGTCGTGAGTCCTAAATAGTGCCAATAAACTACAGGTCAGGCTTTTGAAGCTTTTTAAACCTTACTATAAAAAAGACATTTTCCGATCTCGACGAACTGAATCAAATGGTATATGACATTCGGCCCTCCAGGCCTCGGTTAAAAAGTCGATTTTTACAGTGATTGCATAGCCTTTCTTTATATGAGAAAGGCAAAAACATGAAATATAGCCAATCACAGTTGCCATATTGGATCCGCCATTTTGAATTTTACAGTTTAGATGTCAGAATCAAAATCAGCGTCCCCGAAATAAAATATAAAGCTAAAAATGAAAAAAAAAGTCGCGTCGCAAAGGGTTAAGGAGAAAATCGTTTGAAACCATCTTTGCGCGTGAAGAGCACCAAACCTGCAACTAAATTAGTTATGAAATTTTTGCAAGGGGTCATCCATAAATGATGTAGCATTTTTTAGTGATTTTTAACACCCCTTCCCCTATCGTAGTATTTCGTCACAAAACTCTGAATACCGCCCCCCCCCCCTACGGTATTCAGAGTTTTGAGCTTGACGGTAACTCCCCCCCCCCCCTTGTCACATATTTTTTTATAAAAAGATAAAAAACGATATTAGATAAAACCGGTAAGGTTGTCGTGACATCAGGTCAACCCCTATTGCCCTTTAAAAAAGCTACGTAGCATGACATGACCCCCTACCCCCTATTCCCCTATCGTCACACATCATCACAAAATACAAAACTCCCCCCTCCCCTATATAATGCTACGTCATTTATGGATGGTCCCTTTCGACTATCATCGCCTACCAAGCCAAACCAAGTGTTTCGATTCATTAGTTCTCATCAGCTTAAAATGAGCTTCTTTTCTTGCGGAACATCACGCTTGACTTGGGGTTTGTTCAGGAACACAAATTGTGTCTCCGTTTTTCGGAGCTAGTGTCAATCCGGCACTAGCTTAGTCCGTTAACGAAGTTAGTGTCGGATTCTGATGAGACAAAGTCGAAACGCAATTTCCATCTCTAATTTCGATATTTTTCACCAACGTGTGTGCACTGTTCCCCAGAATGTAGTATGGTGTACACACAGGAGGGTGCGTTGATATGTGCTCTTTGGTATGTTTTATTGTAGTAGTATTTTAACGATTCTGTTTTATGCATTCATTTTTCTTAAGTAAATAAATTCAATGCAATATTACAATATTACTTTTATTTTTAGAAAAAAAAGTTCGCTTATGCAGAAAAAAAACAAACTATTTATTTAACTAACTATTGGAGTACTAGGATTGTTCCTATATTAATATTTTTTGAATTTTGGAATTTTAGTTGACTGCTTGACTTCCACCGCAGATGCCTTCATAAAAGATTTCTCACAGTGGGCTCCGCTGTGGTTTGCTATAGTTCGCTGCGCTTCATTTGTGCTTTATTTGCCCGGAGATGGACTGTCTATCGAGCAAATGAATGCAAGAGCTGAGTTTCTCCAAGGTAACCTGACAGGGAATATTTTTATGGACCAACTTTCGTGCTTTCGAGAATCGGACAAGTCAAGATTGATAAGCATTTTGAATATGGCTCTCTGTGGGTTCAAGCAATCCAACCAAATTTGAAACGTGAAGCTTGATGCGGCACTTCGTATATTCAGAATTACTCCTTCAAGATGCGACCCCGGTCTGTATCATCGCGTTGAAGACTATCGGATGATAGTTTATTTTTAAACCCGCTGAAGCTGAATTTTATTTAACTTACTCTCCAAAAATAATACAAATCATTTATTGCAATTTACGTTGATGACGTGATTATCTTTTCCAACGATAACAAGTTGACCAGCGAAATCAACTAGTAGCTGCATAACATTCATTTGGATCGGAACGTTGGAAGCGCATTATTAGTAAAGGTAACGAGGTGGCTCTGAATCGAGAGGTCTATATTGAGTTAGTCCTTTCGCCATTTAAAACACCAATTGCTAACCACCAACTGACAAGAATAACCACACCTACCTTTCGGTCTAATTCGGGCCGCAACAGTCGCTCCATCAGTGACCGCGGAAACGATTCGTCCACCATACTGTGCGGGCCGGAACCACCGTGGGCATGGTGGCTCGGTGACGGTGTATTCGAAGTACACGGACTGCTCATCAGTGAGGGTGAAAGCAGCACTACCGGGACATTTCGAAAATGTTCCGTGGGTATCCGCATCTGGAAAAATGCACAAAAATGGTTAACACAATAGACTAGCAATACGTTTCTCACTCAATTACCTTCTGATTACATTTGTTGCAAACCGTTCGCTGGCAAAGTTTGCATAGGATGCCTCGTGCGAACAGGGTAAACCGCGTGCGTAGGCAAAGGAAGCAAACCTTGCGCTTTTCGACGTCCTCCTTGATATGCACATCGACCGGAAGGCCCTCCAGCTCGGCCTTGGTCATAACCGAACGGATATGTACGATTTCTTCCAGGGTCAGCGAAAGTCGATCATTCAGATTGAAGGTGTCTCTCCACTGGTGTTCGTCCAGTGAGTTTTTGGTCCAGGTGTCCAGTGAGGAGACATTACTGCTACTCACAAGATCTCCCGCCAGCCGGCTGCTTCCGTTGATGATGGTGCGGGACTGCTGCTGTTGTGGTGGTTGCTGCTGTTGCGTCTGAGGTTGATTCTGACCGTGGTCGGATTGTCGGGATGCTGGTCGTGACGGTGGCATCGACTGACTACTCAGTGGGTCCAGTTTGTAGTTTTGATTACAACCGATGATGGTGTGCCGTCGCATGGAAGCTCGACGCGATTCACATTGCGTTGCCAAGTCGTATGCTTTGGGTGGATTGGGATAGACAATATCAGTGAGTACAGGGTGAACCACAAAGTTGAAGCATATCAAACAGATCTATATAGTGCTTTGTTAAAATTTCGTACAAGTGAAAATTATTTCCAAAAATATTTCCATAACTAATTACTAATACAATACTTGGGATATCGAATGGAGAGTGAGAGGGCAATAAACTACATTGAAAAATCAAAATTTAGGATTCTAGAAATTGTGCAATAAATTGTGAAATAGATTGTGACCGTTACCAAGTAAAAGTTTCAGTGCTAATGAAAGGATCCCACAATGCAAGTAAAACTAAGACACAAACATAATTGAAAAGTTTCAAAATAAAGCCAATTCAGAAATAATTGTGAGCTTTGTACAGAGAATCGATGTGCAACAATCAAAAACAACTAGAGCGACTAATATATTTACTTTCAAGTGCTTTATCACAGAACCTATGGTACTCGTCATGTGTTATGATATTCTCTGTATTGAGATAGCGGGTTTTTGTACGTTTGATCATTCCAGAAGGTAAGCGATTGGAAGACATTTGAAAGACATTAGAAAATAGTAGTTCATCTGAGCATGAAAGTAGGTTGACGGGGTTCTCATTTTCACTTAAATGTCGCATCCGTTAGTTTGAATGAGAACCCGGAATAGTGAAGCACACCAAAGAGTATTCACTCACTTGTTCGCCTCAGCACCGTGTTGATGTTGTTCTGATTGTTCTCATTGTTGATGAGGTTTGTACTGATGTCACTGGTTCCGATGCCGTAGCGTTTGCTACCGGCAGCCAGCGTTGCATAACGACCATAACCGCTGCCCGCGGTTCCATTGGCTTTCGCTTGGCTACTGCTGCTACTGCTGGCACTTCCACTGGTGAAATCGCCGTTCGGTGCCGTGTCGATTGTGAAATCGTCATCCTGCGGGAAGAAACAGGAAATGTGAACATATTTAAACAAACAATAAATAATGAAATGTACGTGGAATGGTCAAAGATGCAATGCGAAAGATGTTATGTAGAACACCGGAATGGTTTATGATGCATCCAACTGAATAATATAGCTTTTTAGAAGATTTTATGAAAAATTTCTTGTATGTTTCTCACACAATTTAGATTCTTTTCCAGGTCGTTGCACAGTGCCCGAAGGCCGGCCAAAGCTTCTAAAAGTTATATTTTAGTTGATGTACAGGAAAGACCCGTTTTTATCAGCCCCTTGGCGAATTTTAAGCTGATAAAACAGGGACATTGATAAAATCGAGACTGTCTTTATTAAAACCGAAGCTCTTAGAATACTCTTCTTTGTTACTTAGATATAGCCTCGCAACCTTTTCTGATTATTTACTTTAAGTTCCCCTTAAGGGGGTCTGATTGAGCAAAAATTAAAAAAAAATATTTTTATTTTTGCATTTTTCGGATCTCAAAGATAAGAAATATATGCTCAAGAAAGGATTTACTCGAATTCAACTTGTTTCGTCTACTAGAGCCCATCAAACTACCAACTATCAATTTTCATATGAAGCTGATAAAATCGGGTCAAAAAGCTGATAAAATCGAGGGTAGATAAAATCGGGGGCGGATAAAATCGGGTCTCCACTGTATTATATTTTTCCCAATCTTATCATGTATTGAATGTCATATTTAAAAAAATTAATAATCACTGGATGATTTTTAACAGTAGATTGAACATAGCGATGTTTATGAATAAGCATAAGCATAAGCATAAGAGATCGCCCGTAGTTGCTACTCCGTTATTGACCAGAATCAAATTAGGTTGCAAAATGTTCATTGGAACAACATGCTTGGGAATAACATGATGAGCCACATTGTACAATCTATTCTGATCCCTGCATGCTGATCAATACCGACGCCGGCCACGTCCGAATGCAGATCTTCTGGGAAAGGAAGGAATGTTAGTCCGATACATGTTGCTACTAGAGACCGAGGAATCCTCTGCATCTTCACATGTATCACGGGAAAGGGAGAGTTGTTAGTAAGTATGCCAATAGAGTTATCATGTAATAATTGCTCTGGGCAGGCGGCTGCCGAGAATTGGGGAAAATTTATCATTTGTTGTATTAATACGATTAGCAAAATAAGCAACTTGAACTCCGGGTAGCCGGCTATAAAGAGCACTGCTTATTTTTTTTTTTAATAATATTCAATCGCGCGACGAATTTTTTCGTTGTTTCTATCGTGTCGGTGCTGATTTTACCCAGCGATCGTTTGAATCAAATGAGGAGTCTTATACAGAAGGTTCATCAGACTCTTCCATAGGTGTTGCGGAGTTGGTGGTTTGGAAGGGAATAGGGTCTAGGATTCGCTGCAAGCAAGCGATGCGATCTGTAAAGCGTAGATTATTAGGTAGTAGTTTAGTTAGTTTTCGAGAACACGATCGCTCGAAAAAGAAGATCTTGTTTAGTTTTTGGTTCTTTTCAAACTCTTGGTAGCCGGCTACCGACAGTATCCTATGTTTTCTAAACAAAAGCAATTTCAACTCCACACAGCCGATCGTGGGAGTATTGCCTAGAAAAGCTAATCTTATCTGCGTAATGGGCCGGATCACTATTTATTGCGACATTATTTAGACTAATTTCGCTATTCCTTCTCTACAATATATTTTTGAGTTGATATACTACCGAGTGATAATACGTTATACAGACAAAGAGTTAGCTCGAGATGTTATAAATCAACGAAAGCATTTCCTATTCTCCATATCGAATTGTTTGTGAAATACACTCAAGTTTTTTTTACGCGGTTTTTTTTTGCGCGGTATTTTTTTACGCGGTTTTTTTACGCGGATTTTGAAATTTACGCGGTTTTCATTTACGCGGATTTTGAAATTTACGCGGTTTTCATTTACGCGGATTTTGAAATTTACGCGGTTTTCATTTACGCGGTTTTTGAAATTTACGCGGTTTTCATTTACGCGGATTTTGGAATTTACGCGGTATCCATCAATGAGGTTCCCTTTATCGCGGATTCTTAAATTTAAGTGGTCTTCATTTACGCGGATTTTGAAATTTACGCGGTTTTCATTTACGCGGATTTTGAAATTTACGCGGTTTTCATTTACGCGGATTTTGAAATTTACGCGGTTTTCATTTACGCGGATTTTGAAATTTACGCGGTTTTCATTTACGCGGATTTTGAAATTTACGCGGTTTTCATTTACGCGGTTTTCATTTACGCGGCTCGTATCCCCCGCGTAAAAAAAAACCTGAGTGTACACGTATACGAATGATTATATCGAACATTGAAGGGAAATACAGAGGATCGTTAACCTGATGCACGGGCTTGTTACCAATAACGGAACTTGAAATTAGATTCATTAAAACAGACGCGGCGAATTTTCAGTACGTATTGATCCGCGATCATCGATACCAGTCAAATCAAAGTCCCATTGGAGCCGACCTCCGAATAACTACTCATTTTTACGGTATTGTCTTCTTGGCTAGATCCGTTCGCAACCTCCTCATTCTACCACTATCGGCAGAAGGCCGACAGCGCCCAGTCGTCACCGGTCTAAGGACCAAATGTCATCAATAGATCTAGACTCGCGTGGAAGCATGGGATAGAATTAAAAGCTAACCAATGAACATGACAGCAAAATACTCATTCTTCGTGCTGACATAACTGAAGGTAACCAACCGGTCCTTGATCCCTCTCGCGAAATGTCAAACCTTATGCATGATTGAAGTCATCATTCCACTCAAATAAGGCTATGTGTTTTCCCTAAGCACATTGAATGTTCTGTGGATCAGTTCCCCGTTGGTAAAACAAACCCTAAACAAACATAGAAAATAGTTTGCTCATTCCAAAGAAAAGTTGGCCGACCGGCAGATACGTGTTCCCTTACAGTGCCATCACATCAACGAACACCTAAAATTTACATGCGACAAAATATCTGCAATCCTGAATATAAAAGAATGAAAACCTCTGCTCATTTGCAATAAAATAAGAAAGTAAAAAAACAGTTGAATATTCAAGGCATTTTCAAAGATAGGACCGCGGACGAAATTAGCTGACCACCGACCGGCTGGTTTACTACCTATTTTTCTGGCGAAGAATTTTGGGGCGACACCTGGTAGTCGCTAGTCGCTGGTGAAACGCCAATTATTTGAATATGCCAATTTTTCTTATCGCAGTATTTTTTCCACTTTTCGGATCGAATTTTTTTCTCTGAAAAACCATTTTGCACTATTTTTAGAATGTACACTGTGTTTCTAGCTGTTGTCTGTGCACTTTTATTGTGCTTGCATCGGGAATCGACGGCCCGTAATGCGAGGAAAAGATTTTTTAATTTGCCGAAATTTGATTTTCACAAACTGTCACTACACGCGTCAGTCGAAAAATGCTTTTATACGCCACTTCACTTTGTATAATCGTTAAATTGCACCGTTATTCACACTTTCGATAGCCGGGAGGCAATCAATGTATCATTTTAAGAATACGAATAATCTCTAAACTCAAAATATAATCGACAGAACCACCACTTGTCATATTTAATGCATGACGTCTGAACATAGCGATGTTTATGAATATTGTATTAATTTACATTTCCGAAATCACAATGTCTATGTCCATATGTGGATCTTTAAATTTTTTAGAAAAATAGGTTCATTTTGAAAGGAAATGAAAGAACTTTGATTGCGATTTTAATATATTCGCCAAGTTTGCTTCGAACTGTAACTTTTTTGTATAAATATATCTAAAGTGTTTTGTCAAAAAATATTATTTTTACAAATGTATTCTGTACAATCAGGTGAAATAATTCTGAAAATTCAAATATAATGCATACTATGGGAATCTCAACTTTTCGAATAATAAGGTTTCGTTATGTGCTTCGTTACGTTGCGCATGGTGATTAGAGTGATATTTGTAATAATTAATTCATTGGGTTGGGTGGTGACGTAAGTATCAATACCTTATTTAAGACTTTTTTGGTGGTATCCAACAGGGAAAGCAGATCGAACAGTTGAGTTAGGCGAAAGCAATTATGTAAAAAATGACTCCAGAGGCAGTATTCAAACCAGCAATCCTTGGGACTCCGGCCTAATGCACAAACCTTTATGATCTCTATGGAGTATGATGACGTCCTAGGAAGAATACATGAGAGCGACATCACATACCACCGCCGCTGCCACCCCGCACATTTGATCTATGTAATTTATCCGCAAGGTACAAAGGCCGGGGTTTTTATTATTGTCTGATATTTGATTTTTAGACCCATCGTACTTCGGTGGATGTCAGAGCTAATGGGGTCTGTCCCTTGTCCAGTTAACAGAGGTATAATGAGAGCGAAATCGCCGTTCGAAATTAATAATTCATTCATTTGTTTGGGTTTTTACCTACCAATACCTAAATTAGTTATGGAATTTGCGTTTCGACTTCGACTCATCAGAAACCGACACTAACTTAGTAAACGGACTAAGCTAGCGTTAGATTGACGCCAGCTCCAAAAAACGGAGACACAATTTGTGTTCATAAGCAAATTCCTAGTCAAGCGTGATGTTCCGCAAGAAAAGAAGCTCATTTTAAGTTGATGAGAACTAATGAAATCGAAACATTTGGTTTGGCTTAGCAGGCAAGATGCACTATGCTATATTACTTCTTAGTGGAGACAAATTTTGGTAAAAACTATTTTTCTCCATTAAGGAGAAAATTGTTTAAATCTATCTTTGCGCGTGACGAGCACAAAACCTATAACTAAATTAGTTATGGAATCTGATGAGACGAAGGCGAAACCCAAATTTTCTTCTTAATGGAGTATAAATAGTTTTTACCAAAAGTGTTTTTCACTAAGGAGAAACGGAGTAAACAGTGAGTCAAACGAAAACAATCATATGAAGAATCATGTGTTCTTTCTGGGACGTCATCATAACTCAGGGATAGCATAGGGGTTTGTGCATTGTGCCAGAGTCCCAAGGGTTGTAGGTTCGAATCCTGTTTCCCCGTTGGATGCCCAAAAAAAAAATTAGGAATCTACCATAAATAAGTACATTATACAACGGGTGTCATGAAAAACACAATATTTTATCAAAATTGGATCATTATCATAAAAAAAATCAATACACTGTATGATGGAATGAGACTAATTTTTATGACTATTGACTTAAAAAAGGGACGAAAGGGTCTGAAATTATGCAACTATTCTCATAGTAAACATATTTTTGTTTTTTACTCAAAGATTTGGCTAATCAAAGAATCGAACACAAAAAAAAAATTTTTTTTCATTAGAACGGTATAAATTACCCAACATTTTGAACGTTTTTTTTTTTTAATTTCATATATTTGGAATGGATGGCTTAACGAAGTCGTATGTTTTTCATATGTTTAAAATTGAAAAAACTGTCTGCGGGTGTCCGACAAACGATTTTCTGTCGAGGCAGAGAAACATGTGCTTCCTCGCTTACTGTATCTTGGGGGCCATTCAATTCACTCAATTCACAATGTGTATTTGACTTTTTTAACTCGGCTGTATAACCGTGAGGTCAGTTGCATATGCGCATGGGTTTTTGAGTGTACGCACAAACCGCGGCCTGACGATTAATTTTGAATGTACGGTTTAGAAGCTAGAAGAGAATTAATCCCTCTATATCACTAGAGTGCTCCGTAATGTAAAGCTGGGATTTGTTGTCTACTGTACATGACCGTCATTTATTTTTTGAGAATGACTGTCATTTATTTTTTGAGAAAGGCATGGATCTAGGTTACTGAGATCAAAGGTAGAGGCTTCCGGATGTGACCGATTCATGATCACGTGGGAACGGAAGTTAATATAATCGCACTTGAGATCGCGTTTATAAATTCGTAAGTGCTAAAATGTTGACTTGGGCACCGGAGCGATTTTATGTAAGAGAAAACGCGGGCCAGGGTTGCAACACTCACAGATTTTCCTATAATGTAACAAATTTATTTGACAAATTTTAGTCACATATTTTTTGGGAATTTCTCACCGATTTTTACAGAGTTCTCTTCTATTTTAAGCAGACTTCCCACGAACATCGACAAGTTTGTATCTGTGTACAACATTTCGTGCACGCGTTCAAAGTCAAACATGCATCGTCTCGATGTACAGGTTGGCCTCGAACATCGAACCCAAGCTAACGATGTACAAACTCTAGTTCAAACATCTATGTACGTACACCGGGGGCATACACGAGAACGATTCGCATAAGTCAAAAAGAGTCAACGCTATGGATGATGAGAAAACTGATGCCACGAACCTATGTGTACGCAACCCGTGTACGCACATGGGGTTCGGTTGTGCAGGCGGACATGTGCACGTGTTTGGGTACGAAATAACGTGTTTGAGTTCGTACACGAAGTGTGAGTTTAGTATGAGGACAGAACCAGAGCGAACATTGTGTACGATGTTCATTAGGGAAGACTGATTTTAAGCATCACAGACGGTAAAAAAAACTTCACCTGAAAAACAAATTTCATTGTGGTATCCACGTCGCGGGTATGTGTGTGCGCGAATGATCACGATTGAATGTAATGCGTAATCGGATTTGTATTATCGCGAAGGGCACAAGTGTTTTTTTTCATGTCAGGTATGCTAGTGTGTTTAACTTCGCGTGTTTGAGTTCATTTAAATACAAATGGCTACAACCGTGTACACGATCAGAAGAGCATAACAAAACAATAATACTATTATAACTATGGTTGATATTTTTAACAACTGGAGATATATTCAGATAACGGAATGCAAAATGGATTGCGGACAGTTTTCTTTACTATCAATATTATAACATAATCTATTATGAAACGATCAATTTATGAATTGATCGTTTGTTACTAGGTCTCTGTCATTAGATGATTATATCTAATATAGGTCTTTTTCAGAGGACGTTTCTACTTTTGGAAAAAAATTATATCTCATTTAGTTTTAACTTTGATAAAATCATATCAAATTTTGTTACAATTTTGTTATCATTAGCCAGTTTTTTGTTTTATTTTATGTTATTTTAACAACTAACCAGCCGGATTTATAACAGATTCTGTTTCAAAATATTTTTGAAATAAATAACTCCAGGTGTTATAAATCAGTTATGCCCTTCTGATCGGGTATACTCGCGTGAATGCACGATTCAGATGAAGGAAGAAAGTGTTCTTCCCTATCCAAATGGAGTCTCGCTTTATGGTGCTCTGAGACTGTATATCAGTTCCGTGTTTTCGAGTGAGAGCTTCCGGACGAGTGCGATTCATGATTGCCCAAGAGCGGTCGTTTGTATGTTGGCACTTAAGACCGCGTTTATTAATTTGTAAGTGCCAACACCTTGATTTAATTACCGCGACGTTTTTATGATTGTGAGATAGTGGGCGTAGGATTGCGTGAATGATTGCGTGGGCAATCGGATTATCGCGAAAAGTTCGAGAATGTTATTAAGATACAAAGGGAAGTAACGTATAGTAGGTCAAAACAGTTAGGTTTTTTATGCGGAGATGAGTACCGCGGAAAACACCTGCGCAGAAAAAAAACCGCATAGAAAAAACTGTGTAAAACCTCAGTGATTGGCGAATCCGCGTTAATTCGAAAGTCCACGTCCCTTTGAATGCAAAACGCTTTTTGTGCGGCTTTGGCAATTTACACGGTTTTTGCAAAAGATATTTGAATAATTTTGACTTAGATAAAAATTGTAAAAAAGGAAAAGACTGATTTTGAAGACTTCTAGAGGACCGCACCTCAAGAATTTGGGTATTTTTGGAATAGTTTTGACGAGTGGGTGTCGGAGGTCAATGTTTTGTGCCATTTAGAAAGCCAAGCTGGTAATTTCTGGTTTGGTAACATTTACTATAACCCGACCAAGATGGGTATTTTCGGAATGGTCTTAACGATCAGGTGCTAGAGGTCGATGTTTGACGTCATTTCGAAAAATAAGATGGCGACTTCCGGTTTAACGAAATTTGCTATAATGTGAGTATGTTTAGCGCCACTTTGAAATCTAAGATGGAGACTTCCGGTTTTGCAAAATCCACTATAACCCAATCAGTATGCTTATTTTCGGATTAGTATTGATGATTTTGAAATCCAAGATGACCACATTCAGTTTAGCGAAATGCTGCTTAATCCATTTACTAGGGGTATTTTCTAAATGGTTTTGGCGAATAGATGCCAGAGTTCGACGTTTTACGCTTATCTGAAATTCAAGATGGCGACTTCTGGTTATCATAAAACACTAAAATGTACATCAATATAAGCTTTACTGAAAGGTGTATCAGGAATCAGAATATATTGGCTCAAATGGCACGTTCCCCGTACATAGTCGGGGATTTGTGCCTTGCCGTGTGTTTTCATAATTTCCTGAGCGGAAGGAAATGACAAGGAGGTGTGGGGAAGTAGAATTGGAAGGGTGGGAAAAATAACAGCACAAAACAAAAATAAACAACAGGTAAGTTAAACTCACAAGTAGTTCAACTTGCCTGCGAATAAGCCTAAAGCTCTTTACCACATTGGATAAGAAACTTTAGTATGCCTCTGAGTTTCAGTCGTCCAAACATGGTTTCATCTATATAAGGACGGCTGAAGACTCGAAATCGCAATTGCGCTACCGCTGGACAGTTGCATATCAGATGATATGAGGTTCCGTAGTCGGATTCACAAAGATCACATGAAAAAGACAGCGCGCTGAGTAGTTGCCCTGGTCAGCATGCCGCAGTGGAGCTTCGAAAAATGTAAGAGATTTATCGAAACCACTAGGCATGGTTGTTCTAGAAACGCCTTTGTTTGGCGACACGTTTGTAGATTTCTCCAATAATTGCGGTGCTCGGACGAAGCCCAGGACCGTATTTTTCCCTTATCCAACTTGTCGAAATTGGCAGCGCGGGCTCAGGACCAACGAAGTCAATCGCTGAACCTGCCCTGGCCAATTCGTCA
The DNA here is from genome assembly GCF_030247195.1 of Topomyia yanbarensis. Lineage (NCBI taxonomy): Eukaryota > Metazoa > Arthropoda > Insecta > Diptera > Culicidae > Topomyia > Topomyia yanbarensis. The sequence goes on from NC_080671.1 coordinate 84,401,247, forward strand.
GCCCATTCATTTCCAGTAATACCGCAATGTCCGGGTACCCAGACAAGGTAGATAGTGTTGACAATGCTTAGTTCTTCGATTTGGGTTCGGCACGCGATCACTAGCTTGGACCGGGATTTGTCTGAGCTAAGGGCCTTGATTGCAGCCTGACTATCGGAGCAGAAGTTTATAACTCTGCCGGACAAACTCAGTTGAAGGGCCGATTGCACTCCGCACATAATCGCAAAGATTTCTGCTTGGAATACAGTACAGTAGCTACCTAGTGAGTGAGATTGTTCCAATCTCATTTCACGACAGTAGACACCAGCACCAGCACGTCCCTCCATCAGAGAACCGTCAGTGTAACAGACCACTTGCGTTTGTTGTTGTCTTTCCATAAAGCCAGACAACCACTCCTCTCGAGAGGGAATCTTCACATGGAATGTCCTGTAAGGAAAACTACAAGTGAGTGTAATATCGCTGGGAGCAAGAATATCTTCACCCCATGTAACCATTTGTGACCACAATCGTGTATGACTGGTAGCAAGATCACCATGATTACTGTTCCAAAGCCCAGTAACCTGCAGTCTGTATGCACATGATAGTGCTTCTTGTTTGAGGTGTATGTGTAATGGTTTGATATTTAGAAGTGCCTCAAGAGCAGCAGTCGGAGTCGTGGTGAAAGTACCAGTCAACGCCATGAGCGCCATTCTTTGCAGATGGTTTAGCTTTGACTGGACTGTCACCACCTCTCACCTTTGCCACCACACAAGGCATCCGTATGACAGTATTGTACATACAATTTTCGTGTAAATGTACTCACGTTTTCATCTCGAAAGTGGTCTACCGTAAATGTTCATCCACGATGACCAAGCGTTTCGTAAAACCATATAACACGCTCGCGGTGTGCTTGCTGTTTCGACACCATCTTGTAGAGAAAAAAAATTTATGCTATTTACTTTAATAACATAAACGTACTGAAATCATTCTCATTTTTTATTCAACACCCGTTATTCTGAAAGAACTTGACAACTAAATCTTACATGACGCTGTGTGATATAATTTTGGATTTTAAAATGACGTCAAACATCGGAGTCATACACCTAATCGTCAAGACCATTCCGAAAATATTTATATGGTTGAGGTGTATGCAATAAGGAGTCTTCAAGATCCGTTTATTCCATTTTTCAAAAAAATCTTTTGCACCCAAAAGGACTAGGAATATTTTTCAGAAAAAAACTCGTTAATATGTAAAACCTCGTAAAAAACCTGTTTTAATCCACCTAGCGGTGCAATTGTGCCTTTCTCATTTCTCTAAACTATGGCACGGAGGCTTTTTATGTTCAACATAATTGTGGAAAAGTCCATTACATTCTCAGTACACTTTGCACTTATACACAATGGCTTGCCAGCCACGAACTTGATGAGCTACGCGTCGACGGTGAAACACTTGAAACAAAAAATATTGTGCTTCATAAGCCTAATCAGCATTAGATCAATGTTATCTGCCTGCTAACTCATTTTGCCATGCGGGGGTGGGTATGTGAGAGGGCGAAAGTCCCATGAACGAACGACTCCCTAGCTTAAATTGGTATGCTTTGTGATTTAGTGGTGGTTTAAAGATGATGGCGTTGAAGGGGAGGGGTATGAGGGCTGGATGGGGTGGTGGTCTGAGGGGTGATTTAATAAGATTTTTAAGGGAGGGGAGTGAACAGTAGAGGGGGGGGGGGGTGTAACCCCTCTCCTTAAATCATCAACTACGACCCTGTTAAAATCCAGAAACCTTATGCGAGTCAAAAAAAATCGGCCGGGATTAGGTTGACGTTTTTCAGAGTGATTGCATAACCTTTCTATATGAGAAAGGCAAAAATGTGCCAAAATCCAAAAAAGTGAATCGTCGTCAAATTTTTTTTCGAGTTTGCATCAAATCTCGACGTTTCATGCACCTTGAACACATTTAGCATCAAAAATAAAAATTCTATTTTTAATTTTTCCTATAGTTTATATGAGAAATTTCTGTGTGGCCGCACTCTAAAACCCGTAATTCCGGAACCAGAATTCCGATCGATCCAAAATTCAATAGGCTGATGGGAAGGTTGCACCTTTCATTTGAGACTAAGTTTGGGCAAATCGGTCCAGCCATCTCTGAGAAAAATGAGTGACATTATTTGACACATACGCACATACATACACACACATACACACACACATACAGACTTTTTCCGATCTCGACGAACTGAGTCGAATGGGATATGACACTCGGCCCTCCGGGCCAGGATTATGTTGACATTTTTCAGAGTGATTGCATAACCTTTCTATATGAGAAACTTAACCAACTCTCCTTATAAGTATTGTTCTACTGCATATCAAACTTGATGAAAATACAAATAACGTTCGTTTGATACTAACGTTGCAGTTTGAACAAATTTGGCCATTCTCGTATAGGCTCTGGTTTCTTATACAACGATATTTTATTTATATTGAGACCGATTGACAAGCTGTGGATCCACCCACGTCAAACGCTGGAACATCTAAAAATCGGGAGGGACCACCAGTACAAAGCAATCCATTGCGTGGTCGGGATGATCTGGGTGGAAGAAGAAACAGCTTCGGATTGGTTGGATGGTCTCATGACCTATCTAGAAAAAGGGTCATAAACTCAAGTTTAATATCTATCTAGGCAGGACAAATCGTTGATCGCTGTGCGCCGGTTGTGTTTTCGCCCTACGTGTACATTGAATTTAATACGAAACATTCATCTTTCTCGCTGATAAAAAGTGTCCAGCTGCAGCAATTATTTCTTACGCAGTATATCCTGCGTCTATCAACGTGCAAAACGAACGCAATTCTACAATATTTTGCAGAACTGTTTGATTTATTTCAACTGCCGAGGTGCCATTGTTATTCTGATAGAAGCGTCGCTATTGTTATTCTGCTGTCCAGAATGGTGTGCGAAGTGTGTGATACGGCGATCGATTGCAAAGTCGATATTATTACTGTGTGCCAGGGAAGCTGCTGTAGACGTTTTCATGCTCAATGTGTCGGATTGAACGACGCTAACATCAAGGCACTCACCAAAAATATTATCTGGTTATGCGATAGGTGTTTGGAAGCATTCATTGAAACTGTCGCTACCTCGCTGACTGAGTCGCCGGAGCTGAACCCATCTTCGAACAATATCGAGTATGAGGTGGCTTATATGAAATCAAAAATCGATGAAATTCAAAACACATTATCTCAACTGTTGCCACAGAAGCGTTCATGCCCATTTAATTCTACCCCGATTTCGTCTGTGGATTTACCGAACGAATCGAAGAATAAAAGTCGGTTTGATTCACCAACTGATAATGCACATCGAAGTGATATAGAGTTCTCCTTGTTCCTGTCGAATATAGAACCTCATGTTACCGAAAGCGAAGTGAGTGCTTTAGTTCAACAGTGTCTCGGGCTGAATTCAAATGACAGAACTGACATCAAAAAACTTGTTCCCGGGTGGAAGTCTATCGACGATATTAACTATGCGTCGTTCAGGATAGGGCTTGATGGGAAGTGGAAGCCACTAGCCCTGCAGGCGTCGACTTGGCCTCGAAACGTCCGCTATCGTGAATTTGTCAACCGGAACAACACGACGTGGAGACCTGGATGTTGAACAACACATTACTGACTACTGATGATTTTGATTATCTTGTTTGTTTACAATAATTATTGTTTATTTCCAAATGCAAGAATGTTCTGTGAGAAGTGTTATATTTTTGTCCTGTCTGAAATGTAAATTTTGAAATTATAACTAAGATAAGGAACCACCATTGGGGCCACGGGGCCTGTTGGTGTAAATAAATATATAAAATAACGATCCTCAATATCGCCTATGAGTACCCTGTTCTGTATAACAGATTGCGGCCGTTGGTTGAATTGTTTGACAGTAAATACCTAAACAGACGATTAACGACGGACTAGATGTTTATCCTGGAGGAATTTCGAAAATATGACTAGCGGACTCGCCATCCGTTGGCGGATTTCAAGACAGTGTACGATTCAGTAAAACAAAACAAACAGGGCCGGTAACGCTTTAACTAAGTTTTTCAAGAAACTGATGATGTCATATGGCTAGATGGGTCAAAATTTAGCGCAGTAAACTAGAGAGACATCTCACGTTAGATAGCTTGAAGCGAAGCGCTGCGCTTTCAAATTTATTGTTCGATATAGGGTGTGGAGACTATTTTCGCCCTATTTCTATTATCGCCCTACCCATTTGAAGCCGTTAGTTAGAGCAGCGTCTACCATCTTTGTTCAACGCATTGGCCCATATGGTAGTGCGAAAATAGGAGCATTCGATTCGAGTTTTCGTGGCGCTCAAACAGAAGTATTTCCCCATTCTCAGGACATTTTTGGTATTAAATTGGTTCTTGGGAACGAAGCAAGGATACTGATGCCAATTTATGTGCATTTCATCGACTGTAGACTGCATAATTAATAGAATAGTGTGGCACCCACCCTAATGGGGCGAAAATTAAGTCTTTACCCTAAGTGCGATACGAATATTTTTTGTGCGAATTATTGGCGTCGATGGGGATTGAGTCAAAGTCTCGTTGCCTACGGACGCGCTCAAACCTACACAGATTATTGATGCTCTCTGTTGCTCGACACGATCATGAGCCTCGGTCGTGAAAATGAAATTTATTGGTTTGTTGAGAAATTTTAATCGTCACAAAGTAAGTAAAAATGCAACTGAGAAGCAACCGTGCCTAACGGTTCATATTTAAGTCAACGAACAGCTCTCTTCTTAAATGGGGTGAAATTTTTTTTTCGGATGCTTTTGATTCCTTTTTTTGTGTGCAGAGCAAATCTACGGAATTAATGTCACGACAATCTTGTATCGCACTCGTAGTTTTTTTCTATTTTAGACCGCCGCCAATATCAGATCTGTTTTCTACAAACAATTGAGGGTGTTTTTTGCATTATGGAATCTTATCATGAATTCCCATTCCTTAGGGACCATTCATAAATTACGTAACGCAAAAATTGCCCAAAATTGACTCCCCCCTCCCCCTATGTAACAAATTGTCACAAATTTCTTCATCCCCCCCTCCCCTGTTACGTAACAAATTCCAAGAAAAAAATTTTTTTCTTCGATGAAAACATGTTACGTAACGATCTAGTTAACACCCCCTCCCCCCTATGTCACAACTTGTCACAACTTGTCATACCCCCTCCCCCCCCTAAATGCGTTACGTAATTTATGAATGGTCCCTTATCCCACATCCTCACTCCACTATCCTTTTTCCATAGCTTCCTTTCGAGCAGGAAGATGATGATGTGAAGATATGACAAGGCACGAATATCCGAATTACATGCTGAACGTATGGGCCATTTGAGCTAACTTGTCCTGATTCCTGATCTATCACAATGTTGAAAGGGATAGTGTCAGCATCGTGAGCAAGGGTACGTCAAAATACTGAACAGAATTCCACCACAATTCTGAGCAGGTTCTCTATCAGAATATTTGACAGTATTTCATTACAAACATGAACATGATTCCAACAAATATTCCCCAAGAATTTTTTTTCGATTCCTGCCAGAATTTATTAGAAACCTAAGCAGCATAGCATCCGATTCCTGAGCTGGGTTTTACAAGATTTGAGATGGATGTCACCAGAGCCCTGAGAAGGATAAGACTTCCTTCGGAATGTTGGGATAGATTCCATTCGAATGCTAAGAAAAATCCCTAAAACTGAACAGAATCCTGGGAGGCAATTTCGTCAGAGTCGTGAGAAGCATGTGTCGTAAAAATTCTAAGAGAGTACCAGAAATCGACAATTAGCAGTTCCTTGAGATGTTTCTAATTAGCTGATTGTTTGATTAACCTTTTGGGGGAGGAACGCAGTCAACGCAGTTAAATAAACATCTAATACACACCAAAAAAATCTGAATTTTATCGTTGACGTAATTGCAAACATGACACAATTCAACAAACCGTAATTTACGAAATGACGGAACATTACCATGTTCCATTCAATTTTACATGAAACATATACTTTACATGCGCAATGACATAAAATTACACTTCCAACCATTCAGAACAAACGCTGTATGTGGAGTAAAATTACATGATTTACGAAATTAAACGTCATGTAAAATTAAAATCAAACGTAAAACTAAGTCATTTTTGATGCTCGTATATGTCAGGGTCAGGAGACGTAAATTTACACTATTTTTTCTAGGTGCGTATGTAAATCCGTTATAAACGTGTTTTTCCTAAGACAATCTTTTGTAATATACTAAAGCTAGTAAATCACAAACCAGATTCATTGGATTATTTCTAGCTTCTCAATCTAGCAGCATTTATGTAGGTGTATGGTAGTGGTTTTTGTGACCTGTATAAAAATCCTTGAATTTTTGTCATTACTCGTCTTTCAACTGCAGTCTGCTACCTAACCGCAATGCATTAATGTTTCCATGAACGTAAACCACAGAAAGTCATAGTTGCGCCCGCCATTAAACAGTTAATTATAGCGAATTCGGAACATCTCAAGATCCGGCCCCGACACCACAGAAATTGCGTGTCGTTGCGCAAATGCGTCGTTTAAGGTTCAAGTTACCTTTTTTAAGCATGTGTTAGAATTGAACGCTTGGTAGTGTGCGTAGGAAAATTTGTGTTCAGCTTTGCCACCGGATTATCCATTTAAACCTTTTTAAAACTCTAAAAGAAGAATATCAGTCGATTTATTAGATCATCACGATTCAATTCATGCAAAATACCTGCTGGAAAAACCATCGGCTTAGCTAAATGGTGCTTTTGAAAAAGTGGCTGTGGTTTTTTCATTGCGCAGTAGTGTTGCGTACCCCAGCTCGGTGTGGTAGTGTGATAAAAAATCACAGCCACTTTTTCAAAAGCACCATCCAGCTAAGCCGATGGTTTTTCCAGTAGGTATTTTGCATGAATTGAATCGTGATGATCTAATAAATCGACTGATATTCTTTTTTTTAGAGTTTTGAAAAGGTTTAAATGGATAATCTGGTGGCAAAGCTGGACACAATTTTTCTTACGCATACTACCAAGCCTTGAGGTAACTTGAGCCTTAATAGACTATAATTCGCTACGTTCGAACCTGATCACAAGCACAAAACCTACCACTCACACAGACACAGCTAATCCGATTTACCGACAGCTCACCTCAACTTAACAGCATAGTTTAAGCCAAGGTGATTTTGAATCTCAGTTCGAAGGTAATTGAGCTAGATGTAGAACGTGGCGGCCGGTCAGGATATGGGTAAAGAAAAGACCAAGCTAGTAACGTTTGGAATAGATTGAATTTTTCCTAGATCGTGTCATTCAATCAACTTAGATCAAACATAAGTCAGTCGAGTTGAAATAACACGGAATCGTGGTTCTAAAGTCCTCCAGAAATGTTGGCTTATGTAAGTGAGAGGACGTAGTGGTTTCAAGACAACGAGCTCGTGCGTAAAAAAAACTTTCCTGTAGTTAACTCCAAATAATATGTTCAAAATTTTTCAGACTTTACGAAATAACAACACGTTTTTGCCATGCTCCCTCATCAGTTTGGATAGCTCTTTGTTGATCTACGTTCAATTTAAAAAATTACAGGTAGGACTATTGTGAGGTTAGAATTCAATCCAAAAAGGAAATTTGGTAAACATTTATGCGGGTCAAAAATTGTGTTTGAACTTAAATGAGTCAACTTAAATTGAATGATCTAGATAATGTGGTGAAGTCATTTGATTTCTGAAATCGGTTCAAAATATATCCTTTTGTTAACCTTCCGGAAGTTGCGCTAGTGCACTGAATGCACGCTGCTCTGAAAATCTAACGAAATCGTCTTAGGGCACCAGCGGCTACTTGTTCAGTGGGCCATAAGCGCGACTTCCGGATGGTTAACCAAGAGAATTATAAATTTTTCGTACTGCCCTTTTCAACGTATTAAGTTCAGCTATGTTAATTTTTACCACTGGTCTAACAAAATATCACTGACTCACCTCGTCAAACAGTGAAAAATCTACTGGAATCAGTCTTAGCGTGTTCCTTGGCGAGTTGGAATACATCGTTGAGAGTGATGACGATACGGAAGATTTTGCCGCCTTCGCACTGCTGCCGGAACCCTTGGTCGCCGATGCGGTCGCAGTCGCCGCCACCGGTGGCGCTGGCGTTGATGATACGTTTGTTGTGCTATGACTATTGCTGCCGCCGCTACTACTGTTGTTACTACTAGTTCCTATTTCATCACATGATTTCTTTACGCTATCTATTTGTGTGGTTGGTAAAACTGGAAGAAAAGAAAGATGTAATAGAGGATTAATTAAATTTTGCCTTTTTCACGTTGATGCGAGATTCTCGTGGATTCGATTAAATGCAAGCTATACACAAAACATGGCGACAGGGTGGCTGCTGCGTTTGGAGGCCACCCGTTTTACGGTAACTATATAAATTAAACGCAGAAACTCGAAAACGGATCGAAAAACGCTCAACTTTCCTGCTAGTATTTCAACCGACACGTCAACCAATGCTAGCCGAAACTCAAACTCGGGCGTGTTATTTGATCCGGGAATGTATTGCCTTTCGCAATGCCAATGAACTAGTTCACTGTCGGTCGACTGAATGGAGTCAGAAGCTTAGACGCACAACCGGAATGACAAATGGCACTAATTCTCCTATTCCGGTCACATGCACCGCACGAGCAGGCACCAAATAGCTAAACACTGGTGTTAGCTGTGGTTTCGTATTAAACAATAAATCGGCAATTATGCAAACAGGCTGCTTTCCATAGGAAAAATATTACATTGCCTTCCAGCATAACATTGGTACTGTTTGCCGGCTTTAATATGTCATCTGGAGGGTATTATGTGAGGGATTCGGACATTAGTGGATCAAAACGATATTTTTATTGACAATTTTAACGTTTCGGCGCAATGGTTTGCGACTTCTTTAGGGAAGAAAATTTAATTTACAATGCCCTAGCGTATATATAAATTCGGTTTAAAAATTGAGATGTGTGTAATTGATCAGACTTGCAGGCAAACCTCAGCTTGTATAAATCTGTAGACATGTTTCAATTCTATAGTTCATAAACCCTTACTAGGTGCCAATTGGCCAAGACACCGTGCATGCATAAATTGTTTGAATAATCGCGTTATTTATCATTTAATCCCTGTAAGGGATTTTTCTGTCACTTTTTAATTCTACTATTTTACTTATTTCTATCTCTGATATGTAAATAGTGAAACGTTGTTTAATATTCCTTCAGGCTGAAAACGATACCTATAACGGTCGCAAGTAGTGAGAGAAATACGCGTATCTGTGATAAATGCAAGTAAAAATAGTGAAATAAAAAGTTAAGTCTTTACTGAGACTATATGAAATCATGTCGCTAAACAGTCCATGAAAGTGAAAAAACTGGTTTTCATCCTAGGCGTGCGCAGTCTACTTAATTATGGAGGGGGGGGGGGGGCAACTACGTTATACACTTTAAGTGATCAGCAGAGTTCATTAGGAAGAAGACTAGAGACCTACTCAAAACGAATTGTTCTATTAGTTATCGAATTAACGGTGAAATTTATCCGATATAACAATTGCTACGGAATAGTAAGAATCGCTGCAGAATTTGTCATCTAAAGCAGCGCAGGAAATCATTCGTACCCTTCCCTTTGCGAAAAGCAAATTGAATTTTGATAACAAGCCGTTTACCTTAACAAAATGTCAAGGCGTACTAGAATTTCAATTTTTTTTCAAATTCAAATTCAAAGAATTTTAAACTAGCATTTCAATCGGCCGATACGATTTGTGGTCGAAAACTGTTTATTCGCTGCAGAATTTGTCGTCTAAAGCAGCGCAGGAAATCATTCGTACCCATCCCTTTGCGAAAAGCAAATTGAATTTTGATAATAAGCCGTTTACCTTAACCAAATTGTCAAGGCGTACTAGAATTTCAATTTTTTTTTCAAATTCAAATTCAAAGAATTTCAAACTAGCATTTCAATCGGCCGATACGATTTGTGGTCGAAAACTGTTTATTCCGGGTTATGAATAACAATAAATGTTACTTATCACCAGTCTTGTTTCTGCTCTGTTGCAGAAACCACTTGTATATATTCAATTACCAACTCGGAACAGCAGGTTCTTTAAAAAATTGAGTTTGATGCAGACTAACTCAAGAGCATTATTTTTCGACGACACTAGTTCACCTGGGAAGTCATCGTTAAAGAACATGAGCGTGCCTATCTAGCAAAGTCTTAAGTTCATCGTGTCGAATGCACCTCGATTATTCGGAAAAAATCAATTACAAAATCCAAGCTTAGTTTCGTTGGCATGATGATTTTATTCCAATATTGAACGAAAAAGATTCGCCCGACCTTATTTCTCGAGAGCGGGATCTACACAAACGTCAACATCCTTATCTAGGTTCACAGCTTAAGACAACATTAGTTGTTCTCTCTTTCGGCAAACTAGCTGCACATTCGGCCAACTGTAGTATGTTATGCATTATAAGCCTTGTGATAGCAACATGCTTCGATACACCAACCAGTCGATAGTGTATTTCCTTCAACGACCACGCCTTGTGTCCGTACATAGGATCAGGGAATACCAGCGATATGTATAGTGAAAGTTTTGTGGGCTACGGGACTTCAGCTGAATACGCAAATCGTAGAAGATCGCATTTACAGCCGCTAACTGCTTTGTATCTCATGGCAGTCTTCTTCATCACACATCACTAATATCACTAGTCATCCAAGATATATGAATTCGTCGACAACCTTGTACCGCGTCCATTTCTACCTCGGTGACCTGGTTCCCTTTCAAATACTATTCACTTTATTTTGTCAGAGTTTATAGTCAGTTCGATGTTGGGAGCCTCTTTTTTGAAAGGGGCACAAAAGCCTCTCCCACTGCTCTATGATCGACTCCAATGATGTCTAAACTGTTCGGAAGCCAATAAGCATGTGAGATCTCGTAATAATAGTGCCCTTCCTATGCACACGAGATCTTAGCATCGTATTTTCCAGCACTCTTGAACATCAAATCAGGAAGCGTATCGCTCTGCTTTAATACATCTATCGTTACAAACAAGACGGATGGCTGTTTTTTTACCCAATCTATTCAGTATGTTGGGAAACCGTATTAAAGCATTATTTAGCACCATTGTTCGTTTCGTTGCACTGAATCGAACACTGCCTTGAAATCCACAAACAGATGTTGAGTTCGAAAGTTGTATTACCGAAATCCAGGGTTTGTCTTCTAAGGAGCAACTATTGAAATCGAGAGCCACTACTTCGTTGAATTTGTTCGTATCCGTGTAAAAAATGCTAAAACGTATTACAAAATATATTTCATTGGATTTTTCAAGTTTTTTTTTTTTCAAAATATATTTTATGGGATTTTTTAGGTTCGAGCGAAAAAATTTATATCGCTCAAATTTGAAAAAGATATTCTGTTTCCACAAAATATCCCACTATTTGTTTCACTAAAGTTTTGTAAAATTTTAAACAGTTTTTAAAGTTCTCTGCAATTTGTCTGTTATATCATTATTACGGTGTTTGAATGTGACAAACGCACCATTTTCTCGGGAAACTATACTTGCAGATCGTTTTACTGAGCGAACGATTATTCTCTATCAAAAATTAATCAAAGGATTCATTTGAATATTTATTTCCGATGGTTGAAAAAATACTGAAAAACTACATTCAATCACTTTGAAACGAATGAGTATTTTTACATACTATCTACAGCAACATTATGTAGTTTTAATTGCTCCATATTTCTCTGTAATATGGTCTTCACGAAAAGTCACAATGGAAAAAGTTATATTTAAAAAAACTAAATTTGAGGGGTTGCCATAGAAAACGCTACATAAATCAATAATCTTTAGTACAAGTTCAAGTTCTTCAACAAAATTCTCATTACGAGCATATCTAAAAGTTTGTCGAAGATACCAACTTTCTACCTTATCAGTATAATTTAATTTTTTTTAGGTCGATCATAGCAAGCCATGCCTAATTGTAATTTTTATCAGATTGTGGGAAATATTCATACGAACAATTCCTCTAAAGACACCTTGTGAATATATTCGACGGTTTGGACTCTAGTTCACGTTTTTGGAGTTTTCGACCACTATGCGGTGTCAGCAAACTGTACATAGAATAAAGATGATCACGCTTTTTCTTTACTATGGCCAGATTTTTTATATCTTCCGTAATTTCTGTTTCTTCCTTTGAAGTCACTATGCGCCTAGCTGATGGTAAAATTGATGTCAAATCAGATTAGTCATCGAAGACATCGACTTCCCGTTTAAAAGCAAATACATTGAACTGTGTCGGACACTATCTGATCTTCTTTCGTATCCTCTAAGTGTTCTGAAGATTTTGAAAAATAATGAAATATTTAACGGTGACGAATTATTCATGAAGGACTACCGCATCAACATGCCAGCCCACAAAGTTGAAATCGATGGTGTCATCACCGATTCGAGTTTGTTATGCGTGCGTCCAGTGAAGCACGGGGCTATTATTGGTCTGCTCGGCTGATTCAAGGATCCCTTGCTTAAATGAGCGAAGATTTCGAATGGCAATCGCAGACAAAATTGTATGTCTGTTCAAACTCGTATCGGTTATTTGTACCGCGCGTCATGCATTGCACTAAATACCAGCAAAAAGGCCATTGTAGTAATAAGACCCAGTCTGGCAAGTGTGTTAAGATTCATAAGAATGACGCTTGCATTGTCATGCTCTCTTGGCTCACGAAGAGTGCAATCCACTTGCGGAACATTTGTTACTGCTCTTAAAAACTATACTTTTTTACATTTTAACGACTTTCAATTAGCTAGAGATTACTGGGTAGGGAAAGTTATGAAAATTATAGCCATAGTACTCAAGTGAAAGCAAGGATGTGAAGTAAACAGATCGGAAAACTAGAAGTGGCAGGTTCATTAGAACAGGCTTAATGTCGTACGGGTTTAATCTTTGTCTTCTGCTAATGAGGGTCGAGCTTAGGCAGCGTAACTACGAATCACCCGAGTTCACTAGCATGTGTCCTGATAAAGGTAGACGTGTCTATCTTTACCGTGACAACTATAGGCAGATGGGTTTCCTTGTAAAGACTAAACATTTTCTCTTGAGAGGCAAATACAACAGCTCGCGGAAGCCGAAGTAAACAGTATCTGGTTTTAGAATTTGGAGATCAAACGAGGAGTTTCCAGTGCTTCCAAGAACACTAAAACTGTAAAGTGGCTCAACATTTCAACAAGATATTCAACTTAACGCAGGACTGATTGGGCTTAGGCTGAGTACCAGCAAATTTGTGTTATTGCGAAACTTCTCCCGGCACCGAAGAAACTTCAATTCTTTTCTCTTCTCGGCGATCTTTGCTACAGCTACAAGACATGTGGTCTGTCCCGTTTATGACTATGAATTTTACGCCATGTTTTAATTTGAAGGGGGACATCTGGTGTAAAGTGCTCAAACCGAAAGTTGTTATGTTTTACGACTTTGAAGGAAAGGCAACAATGGATCTTTTGTGTAATGTTAAGATTTATTTATATATTCATTGTGTACGAAAAAAAATAGTTTTAGCTACGCCGAGCCCTACATACGAGCGTTCCAAGAGTAGACGTCCAATCATTTCTATGTCGAGGAGATAACGATAACTCTTGATAAAATCGTCTGACATAGTAAATTCACTAAAATACCGAAAAGTCTCATATTTTACTGTAAAATTTGTTCACTTTTCTACAAAATAATAGGGAGAAATATTTTTTTTGTTCAGTTTTCTGTTGTTCATCGACAGGCTACACATATTGTAGATTTTCATTGAAAAAAATCAAGTCAATTCGTTGATTAGTTTTTGACTCGTCGTATTCTTCAATTTGTGAAACGCGGTTTCGAGAAAAACGCTATTAAAGGGTGTCCCACATCAAATTGCATCACGAAAAAAAACGCTGTAGAAAATAACCAATTGGGTATTTACTCTTGAAAATTTGAGTAGAAGTAGTTTAGAGTGTATAGTTTACACTGTATTTTATCATGTCAGTTTTTCGAAAATTGTTGCCGATAGATTGAAATCGGCGTGTGTTACAGCAAATACGCGTGAGGAATGCATGACTGTTTAAAAACAAAAGAGGTTCAGCGTGACCACCGAGATTGCGGGAGACTCTTCCTGAGATTCAATACTAACAATTAAGCGGATAAAAAAGCAGTCGATTTTTTGGCCCACTACACCAGACGCCCCCTAAGTCTAAATAACGTTCTTTATTTATACTTTTATATAATAAAAATAAAAAAATAAAGCCCAAAGTATACTTTAAGTGCACTACGGGCACAAGACCTAACATAAATTAAGCTTGAATTTTGTGTTTCGAATTCATCTCGTCAGTAACTAGCACCAACAGGGTGTCTAGTTAGACGATGTATCTAAGCTAGTACCCAACTTAGGACTAGTTAGACACAAAAATATCCAAATAGTTCACACGACCCGTGTGAACGCCTAAAGGCTTGTCCTGAGATTTTTTTGTGACTAACTAGTGCTAATTTGGGTACTAACTTAGATACATCGTCTAACTAGACACCCTGTTGGTGCTAGTTACTGACGAGATGAATTCGAAACACAAAAATCAAGCTTAATTTATAATTTATAGCCTCACCTAACCTCCTTTTGCGCACGCTAGTGTACTTCATATTGATTGGTTAAAAATCCGAATGAAAAATCGAAAGTTAAATCTTAAGTAGAATCTAGTTAACGATTCCATGCAATTAACAATACCACGTAACTGCATACGAATAAATCCAGCCCACAGATCTTGCATCCAAACTTCAATTTTCCTGAATGTGCATTCCCAGCGCTGTTTTTGTGTGCTCAAATTATAGCACAGATCCTTGCAGCACATCTCCTCCGCCAATGCTTTCACATTAAATATGAATATCATCGGGTGGTATGGTGCCATATAACTTTTTGGCTTGCATGTCGAAGCAAACGTCCTGCTTCGGCCAGGGCTTTACGATGGTGGTATACTAGAAGTTACTACCTTTGGAACTCGCTTCTCTCGCCTGGCCATACCATATGGCTGATAGTTTATCTTCGTTGGACAGATTTGGGTCAAACTAGGAAAACATCTTGATATGGAAAACGGCATACTATAAGCTGAAGGTTTTATTGGCACAATTTTTCCGCTTCTTTGCGGCAATATGGTCCAATACTGTGAGGTAGAGTCCAGATAGACCGAACGAAAAACTTATCGGTTGCACAACTACCTCTATAGGAATATAGGACAAGGTATTTTATGGCCTTCTTTCTGATGCATGTTCCAGTATTATCTAGAACTGAACAACCTGGAGCACCATTACCCCAAATGAAGAGACGTCTGTCCAATATGGACGGTTTTTATTTTTTCCAACGTTTTACTTACGATGTTAAGGTAGTGAGAACGTACTTGTGCCAGTCGTTATTCGTTTGATGGACTTTTAAGTGTCAGTATGATGGTTACGCTATACCTGTAATTGTATGACACCTTAACAATCGACTGTGAAATCTGTCGAAATAGAAAAAAATGTCTTACATGAAAAAAAAAAATTCGCGGCATATTTTTTCATTAGGAAATTCATACTAGAATTCGACGGGTTTTTGAACTATCAAATCGGCAATGCATAACGAAAATATACAAAAATCCACAAAACAATTTCGCTGGAATGAATGTAATGAGGTTTCAGAAGTTTCTACTTCAAATGAAAAGAATTGCTCATGACTCATTTTGGCAGCTCTATCAATATTACCCATTGATACAATTGCCGAACATTGTTGAAACGTGCCGCCTCATTTGGCAAAGAACCAGTCAGCCAAAAGCTCCACGGTTTGAACAAACAAAAAACGGAAAAATATAAACCGAACTGGCACATTTTGGAAGCGTTTACTACAATCGTTCCATTATACACCTCGTAGAGACGAGTACATAAACACGTTCCTGACAATTAAAACAACAATTACCCAACTCCACTCTGAGATAAGCATTTAGCGGGACCTATATCGTGCACAGAACTGAGTCAAGCCATAGAATAACCTCGACCTGCTAGCGCCACCCCAACAGTGGGAAACTAGCGGGTAACGGAGAACTGATTTCTGCTAAATGCTTGACTTGACAAAAATGGGGTTACAGTCGAAGGTCCGCCACTGTTGTATAGTTGTATCATCATGGTCATCACGGATCAAGATCGCGGCTAGCGCTCTTACAATACACCGTTATTTATACCCTTTAGTGTCAACATTTCGCCGCGAAACCTCGATACTGCGTTCCGCAAAAAAACGGTCTTGTTCTCGCAGGGGCGTAGCACAGAACAATACCTGCTAACTATATGTAGGAACGTGTATGCGCCCATGAACTACACAATCGAGCAACACCTTTATTTATTTTGCGCTGTCTATTCCGCCGCTTCTTTATGACTGTGTTTTTAGGGGGTAAGGTTTCATGGTGCCACTAGGTACTACCGGTTCTCGTTCATTAACGTCCGTAACCTTTCCGACATTTCCCATCAGCACATTAGCGAGCCGTGGCGGCCACAATAGTGTAGCAAGTTAGCTACTATTCAAACAAGCGGAAACTTCCTGCCGTGGTTCTTGCCAGTTGGCTCGTATAAACCGTGGAGAAGGATTTTTGGGCATTCCCAAAATAAAATGCTTCCGTTTTACGTCCAAACAGCGCGTGGCTTGGAATAGAAGAAAAACGGATTGATGTAATAATTGGGCGCAAGGAACCATGGATAGAGATAGCAGAGGCGCACATTATTTGTAATTTGTATTACGCTTTAGTCAACGAGTCATGGTCATTTAGAGCTACATGATTGATCGCTATTGGCGAAAGACGAAAATTGACTCAGCCGGGCAGCGAATATATAGGCTGCGTTTTCTTGAGGTGAATTAATATCAAATCAATCAAATGTCGTTTGTGACAAACTAATTTTACTTCACGATAAAAAAGGGTTACTAAATGCGTGAACAAGTGAACGCTGTGAAATTCTGGAACAGCTATGATTCTACGGGACTAGTACCCTATTTTGGAAATGACGATTATTTTTCCTCGCCACACCTTAATGATGTACTTTTTTTTCAGAGTAATGGGTGGTTAATGATCTGTTTAATTTATGATGTGGATGTTCACAACTCTAGAAAGATAGATCATAACACAAATGTTGTGTAGTGAACTCATTCACAACTTTTAGAATATCGTTGAAGTTCCGATTATTGTGTTGTGAACTGGTGATACATGGTATGACATTATAATTCTGCTTCAAATTTGAATCAAATCGGATAAGTGTAGCTGCCGGACCAACGTGCTTAAAGTTTGTGTGGGATGTTTCGACAAACTTGCATTTTCACCACAAGGTGCCACTTTATGCACTATATGTATTACTGCAAGTCAAATTAAGAATGTGCTTACAACTTTGTTGAAGACTGCATAATTTTTTTTAAACTTTTAACGAAGTGATGTTTGAACTAGCTTTGCATAGAACTTAATATTTTTGCGAATAAATTGTAGACATTCATATGAACAGTATGGTTGGCAGTATTTGGTCAATTAATTCATTTTCTTGGCTTTTGAAGGGCCAATACCTTCACGGTATGTTTGGTAGAAAAAGCTTATTGGAAACAATTCGGCATGTCTAAAACTTCACTATGTGATACAATGAACTTTTCTCTTTCATTTGCAACCAAAAGATTGTAGTAAACCGGTTCTTGCGCACTAATGATATCTAATGTCCAAGAAGATATAGAGAAGAAAAGATATAATTTAAATGAAATTGGTATTCTTTTCAAAGATGCTGGTTAATATACTAAAAAGAAACTGTTTCCTGCACTATACCCCGGGATTGAGTCAAAAGAACTCAATTTTAGGTAGTTTTTCATTTGCGTGTAGTCAATATCCCAGTACAGAGATATTCACAGGGTTAATGAAATCAAAAATGAATGGAAAATGATTGAGCAGCTCGGCTGTTTGAATGAATGATGCAAACGAAAAACTGTGAATTGATCATAGTAGTATCATAGTAGTAGATCATATGATTTGAGATTTGTTCTGCCTTCAAATTCAAAACAACCTGGTGAAAATTTGCAGCTCTGATTCTGATGATCGGAATCTGCTCCTAAAGTTATCAAACGTGTACCTAAAACACAATGTTTTTTTCTTTCTCTTACAATCATCTTTCTTTATTGTATTGAAAAAGACTAACAGAACTTTCAATCAAAAGTTGCAATAATATCGTCATCTGTTATAATGACTGGAACTGTCTGATTAAGTTTATTAAAAAAGAGAGTTTTTAATTTCAGCTAATTTTATTCTACCAACCAGGAAGGGGGTAATTGTTTTACACAAATATTTCCGTTTGACTCACCATTTCGATTTGTTTTCCCCGTTGAATACTTCCAAAAAAAATCTTAAATAAGGTACGGTGTCTTTGTCGAACATTTTTATTTAAAAAATCGGCTTCCGCGAATCTTCAAGATGCGAAAGAACGAGGTTTTTTCTTTTATTTGCAACCGTTCGCAAAATAATCGGTCCCCCTACTGATTCAAATACAGAAAAATTCTTCTACAGCGGAAACAAGCCTAACATTATTTAAATGTCAACTATTATTGACTGAATTCATTCAGAATCTCTCTTTGAATTGCTTTAGTAGTGCCGGGGCGTTCGTCTAAAATATATCGTTGGTATAAAGGTTTAACAAATTTTTCAGCAAATTGATGACAAAGAGAAACAAAAGATATGAAAATTGAAAGAACGCCCATACAATGTGTTAAGCTCTCTCACCGACCATGCTTTTAAAGAATATGTCAATAATTATTACCACACTTTCAAACTTTCGTAACTTTTTTGTCATGGTTTACTGAAATGAATCAAATTGTGCCCAGTTACTCTTTAGAGTGTATTTTTTATATCTGCTAAATTTTGCTGTTATCAGTGAGACTTCGATCGAAATGGCAAAAAAATAGTAAACCGTTTGCGGAAGGATTTTGTTTCCCCCACATGCAAAATGGTTGTCCCCCACATGCAAAGGAGCTGGACGAACACCGGAAGCAACGCGAAAAAAAAATCATTCATGAATGATGTTCAAAAAGCTTCAATGTACTAAATAACACTTCAATTTGCAAAAGCGAGTATTAGCGAAAGGATTGTGCACACGCGCTTCTTGCAAAGGATCGTTACGATGAACGCGATATCTCAATAACTACTCAAGCGATTTACATAATTTTTATTTCAAATTCTTCGTATTTACATTCTCGTGTATTTGAATGATACATTTCTTCTCCAAAAATTTTCGATTCTTTATAATTAAATTTTGTTTAAAATTTTGAATACATCGATTCGTTTGTCAACATAGTTTTTTGCTGGAATTTTTTCTTGGAGAGAAACCGAACCGTTCAAGTACACCACAATACATTTTCGTTCAACATTGTTTTACTTTTTTTGAAATGAGTTGAGCGGTTCATCTGAGAGACCGTTAACCACAAGCCGCTGTGAAAAAAGCGCTTTGAGGGAGGGGCCATTACTCCGACAATTTTCAATATTTTTGTCAATACAAAATGTTTTTATTTTCATCGATAGTACTACCAAAAAATTGTCTTTCGCATTTCAAACAAAATTTGTATATAACCTTTATAAAAATCACGGACTAAGCTCACTTTTATCCCTTTGTATATAACTCTTTACACCTATCTTCCATATACGAACCCGAACACGCTTTTTCGTACAAAAACACGCGCACAATCGAACCCTATGTACGAACATGGCGTAAACTTATGTTGGTGCACCAGATTTGTCTTTTTCTCACTCATCGTGACTAGTGTTGACTCATTTTGCCTTGTGCGTAACAAAGCATGTTTGAAGTTGAACGCGTGCACGAAATATATATTATACGTTTGGAATCAGGAACCAGTTGACGAAGCAAGACTGTTTCCAGTTTACAACAACGAGACCCAGATCATGATCAAGATGTAATAAATCATGAATTAATTCACGTAGTATAATCGAACTGTAAACAATGTTTCTAAATTTATGAATCAAATCTCGAGTTCATCTTTGATTTATGATTAATGTTAATGAGACTGCGAACTAGTTCACTGACAGAAAAGCGATTTGGTAATGATTTATTCGCATTGAATTCTCCGGCCATTTTGATTATTGTTTTTGACCAGGGGAGAATGTAGAAAAAAAATTCGGTCGGTGGTCTGCAATTTCGATTTTGAAAAGAGCGACCGAAAGTAAAAATCGCAAGGGCAGAACATGCTTCGTATAACCCGTTTCAAATATATTAGAATATAAAAATCGGAAATAAATTTCAAGCGTAAAAATCGGACAGAGATCAGCATAAGAATCGCTTAAAACAAGTTTGATCCGTAAAACTCGGCAAGCATGAACTTCCAGTATAAAAACCGTTTAAAAATAAATAAATCATTCGCAGGAGCATCCGTATACACCCAGGTTTTTTTACGCGGTTTTGTTTTGCTAGGTTTTTTTAACGAGGTTTTTTTACGCGGATTTTCCAATTAACGCGGTTTTTTTACGCGGATTTTCCAATTAAAGCGGTTTTTGCAAAAATATAGTCCTTTTGAATGCAAAAGACTTAGACATTTTCTGAAAAAAAGTCCTTTTAAATGCAAAGAACTTAGAAGAATTTTGGCAGTTTTTACTTTGCGCGGATTTCGCCATTAACACGCTTTTTGCAAAAAAGTTCTTTTGAATGCAAAAGCCTTAGAAGATTTTTGGAAAGATGGAAGAGACGGGTCTGGAAGATTCCTTATGGCCCGCACCCCAACAATATGGGTATTTTAGGAATGGTCTTGAAGAGTAGGTGCCAGAAATTGATTTTTGGCGTCATTTTGCAATCCAAGATGGCGACTTCCGGTTCAGTGAAATTCGCTATAACCCAATCAATATGGGTATTTTCGGAATGGTCTTGAAGAGTAGGCGCCAGAAATTGATCTTTGACGCCATTTTGAAATCAAAGATGGCGACTTCCGGTTTTGCTAAATTCGCTATAACCCAATCAATGTGGGTATTTTCGGAACGGACTTGAAGAGTAGGCGCCAGAAATTTATGTTTTGCGCCATTTTGAAACCCAAGGTGGCGACTTCCGGTTTAGCGAAATTTGCTATAACCCAATCAATATGGGTATTTTCGGAATGGTCTTGACGAGTAGTAGACAAATATCGATGTTTGACGCCAATTTGAATTCCAAGATGGCGACTTCCGGTTTAGCCACATTCACTATAACCCAGTCAATATGAGTGTTTTGGAATGATATTAACGAGTAGGTTCCAAAAATAGATTTTTGACGTCATTTTTAAATCCAAGATGGCGATTTCCGATTTCGCGAAGTTCGCTATAACCCAATCAATATTGGTATTTTTTGAAGTTGAAGTTGTAGTACAAATAGTTTTAATTAAACAGCTGAATTTACTTAAATTTAAGCAAAATGTTTAATTTAAATAAATTCAAATCCCCAACTCACACCACATACGTCTCTTCTCTCTTCCATTCTCACCGCACTTTCCTGGATTAACACATAAAAATATTTCGCATTTTGCTGGTTTATGATTAGATCTTATATTGGAGGGTGATTCAGATGATTGTCCAAATTTTTCATGCGAGAATTTCGGTAAACCGGAAGTCGCCATCAAGAATTTTAAAATGACGGCAAACATCGACGTTTGTCTGCTACTTGTCAAAACCATTCCGAAAATACACATGTTGATTGAGTTGTAGAGAATCTCACGAAACCGTAAGCCGCCATTTGGGATTTTAAAATGGCGCCAAAAATCAATTTTCATTGAAATCCTTGCAGGGAATGTGCAGATTTATTTATTTCTGGCACCTACTCGTCAAGACCATTCCGGAAATACACATATTGATTGGGTTACAGCGAATTTCGCTAAACCGGAAGTCGCCATCTTGGATTGCAAAATGGCGTCAAAAATCAATTTCTGGCACCTGCTCTTCAAGACCATTCCAAAAATATCCATATTGATTGAGTTATAGCGAATTTAGCAAAACCGGAAGTCGCCATCTTTGATTTCAAAATGGCGTCAAAGAACAATTTCTGGCACCTACTCTTCAAGACCATTCCGAAAACACCCATATTGATTGGGTTATAGCGAATTTAGCTAAACCGGAAGTCGCCATCTTTGATTTCAAAATGGCGTCAAAGATCAATTTCAGGCACCTACTCTTCAAGACCATTCCAAAAATATTCATATTGATTGAGTTATAGCGAATTTCGCTAAACCGGAAGTTGCCATCTTTGATTTCAAAATGGCGTCAAAAATCAATCTCTGGAACCTACTCTTCAAGAATATTCCGAAAATACCCATATTGTTGGGGTGCGGGCCATAAGGAATCTTCCAGACCCGTCTCTTCCATCTTTCCGAAAATCTTCTAAGGCTTTTGCATTCAAAATGACTTAGAATATTTTTTGCAAAAAGCGTGTTATTTGCAAAATCTGCGCAAAAAAAACTTCCAAAAATATTCTTTTGCTGAGAGTTTTTTTTTGCGCGGATTTTTGAATTAACGCGGTTTTTTTACGCGGATTTTCCAATTAACGCGGTTTTTTTACGCGGTACGTATCCCCCGCGTAAAAAAACCTGGGTGTATCGTGATGTTCAAGATTAAAAGACGGCTACAAAACTGCTTGGTAAGATTCGGATATATTTTTTTCGGTTTTTATACTGAAGGTTTTTTTTATCCGACTCTTACAAAGGAAAGTCCCAGTCCGATTTTTATATCCAGTTTTTATTTTATAATATATTCGAAGCGGGTTTTACGAAGCATGTTCTGTCCTTGCAACTTTTATTTTCGGTCGCCCATTTTTTGGTGTCAAATTTGGTTTGAAATGATTTTGAGTTTGATGAAATTAATTTAAAATTTCTAATTTTAAATTTGAATATTTTCCTGGGGACGCCCAGGACCCTCCCCCTGGATCCGCCACTGATTTAGACCCACCCAGCATCATACGAATCGTCTTAATCAGTTTTGTGGGAAAACTAATTTATTTCTAATACTGAAATCAAACGCAGCCTTGGAATCCATAGAAAAATTGAATTTGATTGATTCATTCCGGCAATTTAGCTAAGATTTTCTGTTGAGAAATCTGATTCATTGTTGATAATCCTTCTCGAAAGCTGCTTTGGTATTTGTCGACAAAGGAGCGTAGTCTGCTAAACAGAACACGGATTCTTTGACCTTCTATTCAGTTTTGAGGATCGTTATGCTTATGTAATTGAAATCGCACACTAGGGATAATTTCTTCTACCTCCAAGGTGATCCCATGCAGAGAATTGTTTCGTACAGCCGATCACTATCGATTAACCTAGTATTGAGTATGGCCGTTATTAACCTTAGCATCTAGTATTGATTGGAACATATTTAAAGTTTTATGTGAAGAGATACGTTGATATTTTATTCGTGAATTTTACCACGAATGTTAGTTGAGCTTACTGATGCGTATTTCCTCAATACCTGTCCATATTTTTAGTATCTAGTGTCAAACTAGTTGTCTAAATAAATAACTGTAAGCTCAATAAAACTCCTGAAAATCAAAGGAATCATTTTCTTTTTATTTATAATTACTTTCAGCTTTCCATCGAGATTCTTGGAAATGATAAAGCAAGTTATCGTTTTAAATGAAGTCCAAAGACTGTTTTGTTATCAAGAGTGATGTCCTGACCTTAGCCAGTACTATTCCCTTCCAGGTTCTCCTACTTACTTACACTCGTTATACATAAAGCTCGCTGCAGAAGTAGAAGCTATGGTTTTTTGTTTCTATGCACTCGGTTCATCGGTTGAACTAATTGCTTGTAGTATCCGTTTCGGGTAGAAGAAAAAAGCTGACTGAGATTAGGAGACTTGAATATTTCATCAATTGTACGATGAAGTTAAAAAAATATTTTTAATAACACTTTTTATCTCGAAATCAGAAAAAAGTGAAATTTTGATATCATCAGCAAATTACAATTACTATGTTTTATGTCTGCTTCGTTTGGTGTTCAAACGACTTAAACTTGAAAAGGGACTGAAAGATGTGAAAGGTTTATACGGAACTTAATACTCAAGGTACAGAACGAGGTTGAAGAATGAAGTATAGGAAAGCGTGGAATAGGTTCATATCAGCAAGCTCAAAGAATACTTTGTTAGTGTCTTTCTCTATTTCTCTAAAAATCAAAAGTTATATTAAACTTTTAAAACATTTTACTGAAGACGTTCGATCTACAGGACGTTGGCTCAGGAAGCTAATCACTTTTATCCACTAGATTGCATCTGTGGCTAAATGAACTCAATAATTTAGATTCAATTGTGGAGATTTCACTTGAAATGAACATAAAAGTGATTCAAATTTAGTCTTGTTAAAATTTGGAATTTGAACGAACGTGATATATGTATACTGATTAATGATTAGGTTGTAACTGAAGGAAAAGATCAACACATTTTTTCGCTACTGATTCGTTTCCCTTCCATCTCGACGCACACCGAATTCCATCTGATAAAAACCAAAGCATAAAAAATGGTTATCGTTCGATCTTTCCCACATAATCTCGCTTCTTCCTGTCTCAGCATAAGCATAGTGGCAGCCACACAACAACGATAAAATGGTTATGTAATGGGAAATGCACTCACAAATTGACAGAATACCTGATCTAGGTTTCGGTGTTGGCGGCTGCGTCCGAGGAGCCGCTTTCGGGACGCCTGACCGTCGGGTAACCAGGGCCGCAATCGTCCCGCGTACCGGTGGCGAAGGGTGACTGGTGTCCGGTGGGCAATAGGACAAATCCCTGGCAGCGTCGACACAGGGCCCATCCGGAGAACTGCCATCCACCGGGTTGATTCCTTGTGCATTCGAACCCGGCACGAACATTGGTTTTTTTTCTTGAAAGGTTACGATCTACACTTTACGTTTTTCCCAGTTTTTCACTCAGTCTTGCGAATGTTGTAAAGTAAGTGCAAACAATATAATCACATATTTTGCGTGTAATGCAAATCACATCAACTGCACTGAGCTATTGCCAAAGGACACCGATATGTAACATTGTATGCATATATTTCTTTCATTTTTTCCTGTGTTCTTTTTCGAGGTCAACCTTTGTCAACTTTAGTCTTTACGTCAGTTACCTTTATAAGTAATCTGTTCCAGATACAAGTATGCACTTTATGTATAAAAACCAAACGCGATTTAAATTTATCCTATTTTGAAAACGTTTGCTTGCTCCACTATAATGTTACTTGAGAAAATTATTCAATTTGTGTCGGAGCATAGTGATTGGGTCGGGCGGAAATGATTCTTCAGACTGATGGAATCACCAGATTTTTCAACAGGAAGTGAAATGCTCTTCGAGAAGGTTTATTGAATAAAGGTTGAACAGTTTTGTTAAGATAAGAAAATTCTATTGCAAAAAAACTCGCAACTTCAATGTTCAATGTGAAATGTTTTAGAAAAAAAGTAACTAGAACATAAGAAATAACACATTTTTCAAAAACTCTCACGATTAGAAGAATGCCAATCATGACTTGTTGAAAAAGGTCAATGACAAAATTTTATCGAGCATGTCAAAATATGTAAATAGAAAACGATGAATCATCTGATCAACCCACCCATAAAACACCCACAACATTGGAGCTTTTCTCGGTGATGGCTGTTCCTTGCCGCGCATTGCTCCCAGTAAACTACCATCACAACTACGAAAGCGAACGAACCATAACACACCTATACTGCCACTATGCATCGAGAGCGATAAAACAGGACTACAGACATTTTCCCAGCTGCACAAAGATCCCTTTCCACTAGCTCTCTACGGATTCACGTCCAGCGTGGACGAATGCTGTGCGCTGTGCCTTCAACAGCGTATCTTTACGATCCTCTCATGCAGAAGAAAATCGATTTCCACTCCACGTTATTTTTTGTACTTTTCCACGAATCTATTGCCTATTAAATAGTCGTTGTTCAAACATATTGTTATGGAAAATTCTACATTTCAACCTAGTTGGTTCTTGCTCTGTGCTACAAACGCGTGCATATGTTGATAAGGTAAGCTGACGCAAATTTTCCGGAACACCCAAACTTCGTATTGATCGAGTGTACTGAGAAATAGTCACAAACAAAAGGAACAAAACATCACAACACTAGAACAGATTAAAGCATAACAAAAGAGTAAATTGAATCGGTTTTCCACCCCGTAGATAAGCTGTTCGACTAACTGACTGGTGAAGAAAATGAAAATTCGCGCGAGCAAACCGTCAAACCAGTGAATCGAAACCAGTCGCGAACGGCGCTCTCAGTAGACTGAAGTCGATATGCGAAACTCCGTTCGTTCGTATCGGTCGGTACTATAGTCAGTCGGTCGGATCGTTACACGTTACACACCAACACTACTGATGGAGTCGGCGCAGTACGCGAGCTATGCTTGTTTGTGGGGTTGAAGGGTGGTTTTTTCTTGGATGCACGCAGCATGGACAGCATGATACATATGTAGGTATCGGATGTTACCACCGTTGCTGCTGACCAAGAAGTGCACTGTTTCAGTCGTTGATGGGTGTAGCGGCGCGAGCTTGTGAATTTTACTCTGTACTTTTGCAATGCTTGCCGGCTTTGTGCTATGGCTAGGAGATTGTACAAGTGAGAGGATAAATAAACAAAATAAAGCTTTTTCTCAAGCTATTTTTTTGGTTTTTTATCTGCTTCGTTAGGTGTGAAACATAACGCCGGCGCAGAGTTCCCCGAGTTTGTGCAAGAAAATGTCAATATTAATTTGAGGTGTGTGTGTGTGTGACTGAGAACGATATGCACTTTTATGAATTTATTACATCGCACTATGGCACAACAGGTTAAAGAAAATTATAGAAGCCAGAAAAGTTCAATAATTTGCCGTAGTCGTAGTTCAAAACCTGTTTAACCTTGGTTCGTGGTAATAATAAAACTAGATTTAATCCACCTAACAGTGAGATGAGAGATTTCTTGCACATGGAGTTCAGAACTCATGCAAAGTAGGCATCAACCTAGATATAAGGTTAACACATTTTCCAGTCCTGCTTGAATCAAATTTCACAAAAAACAATACATTATAGTATAATAATAAAATGAGTGAATCGCAAAAATTGAAAAAGTTGAAAAAATACAAAAATTATAAAAAAATGAGTAAAAATGAGTAATGAATTCATAAAATAAAGAAGAAAATGCTAAATGAAAAATAAATGAAACGAACTAAATTAATACATGAAAAAATGAACAAAGTGAATAAGATTAATTAACTGAATTAAATTAACAAAACTAATAAAAATAATAAAATAACAAAAATAATTGAAATTGTAATACTTAATATTTAATAAAATATATTAATAAAATAAATTAATAAAATTAAGAAAATAATAAAATAAATAAAAATAATAAAATTTATAAAACAATTGAAATCAATCAAATTATTAGCATAAAAAAATTGATAAACTGTATAAAATTAATAAAACTAGGAAAGCTGACTAAAAGAACCAAATGAAGAAAATGAATGATATAAATTAAATGAGGCCATTGAAAAAAATTAATGAGGCCATTGAAAAAAAAATGTTTGCTTCACATTCTTATTAGAATTCGTTGGTTGAGCAATATTCTTGATAACCCTAACAATCTGGGTATTTTTGGAACGGCCTTGACAAGTCGATGATGAAAATGAATAATTGGAACCTTTTTGGAAATCCAAGATGGCGACTTCCAGTTGAGCAATATTCTCGATAACCCGGCGATATGTGAATTATTGAACAGAGTAGACGAGTTCGGTAAAGACCCGTTTTTACCGGCCCGTCGGTGTATTTTAGGCCGACATAATGAGTACATTGATTACATCGGGGTACCTATATTTTTTCTTTCCTTTTAATAAACCGAAACTGCTAAAATATTATTTTTTGGTCCCTCAACATAGTCTCATAACCCTTTCTGATTTTTTGTATGTGTTCCAAAAATTGTATATTTTTATTTTAACATTTTTTGCATCCTTAAAATATGAAAACATATGCTCAACAAAGCCATTGATCCAATTCGGTTTGGTTTGTTTGCTAGAGCCCATCGAATAGATTTGATTATGAATATGATGCTAATAAAATCGGGTTAAAGGGCTGACTAAATCGAGGACTGATAAAATCGGGTTTTCATTGTCCATGTTGAAAAATGATGCTTGGCGCCATTTTGAAATCCAAGAAGGCAACTTTCGGTTGAGCAATAGCCTCGGTATCCTTAACATTGGTATTTTTGGGTCGCGTTGAATAAATAAATGAGGAAAATTGATGTTAGGAACTTTAACAATATATCTATTTATTGGAACGCGCATGACAAGGAAATGACAGAAATCGATGAGTGACGTTATTTTGAAGGCCAAGATCAGCTTCCATATGAGCAAAATTTTATCTACCCCCCTCCATTTCCAAAAATGACCATGTTGCTTTGGTTATAGAGAATTTACATCAGAATTCGCCATCTTGGATTTCAAAATATCTTCAGATATCGATTTTCGTCATGTAGACATTGATTTCCGCCATGAATTGATTTCCGTCATGAGCTCGTCAACCCCATTCAAAAAATACCCATGTTGTTGAGGTTATAGAGGTTTTATCGGAACCAGAAGTCGCCATCTTGGATTACAAAATGGCTCAAGACATCGATTTCCGTCATGCACTAGTCAACCTCATTCCGAAAATATCCAATTTTTATTAGTAACAGTTTGCTAAGAATATGTAAAATTGTAAGAACTTGGGTCGTAAAAAAAGAGTTCGTTATTTCGAATTTAGTTCGTAAAAAAAGTTAGGTAAATCGAATATTACGTAAAGAAGAGCTCGTAAATGGAGGTTTCCGTGTATAAAAATGATAATGGCGCGACAAATAGACAAAGTAAATTAAATAAATTATGATAATAAAATACAAAACAAATAAATAAGAAATGAATGAAAGTAATATAAAAACAGATTTTACGATCAAAATCACGTAACGTCGAAACCGTCAACTTTGGAGGTTTAGTTGATGAAGTCTTATAACATGATACGCATAAATCTAACTTGTGGATATTAATTTTCCTACAAGTAATTATGTAGAATTACCTCTTCAATAAAGCCTTATTTAAGGATTTCATGTCTTCAGTAGCATTGATTAGAATAATATTAAAAACAATTTTATTGAAGGCATGGAAGCTCTATACAACAATTCGAGATATAAAACAATAACTGCGAAATGTTTCTAAATCTAAATTTTCTTTCAATATAGCCTTTTATTGTATGTATTAAAGATAAGATTGTGCTTTTCACTGTTCTACAATATTGGACACAACATGTGCAACAAATACCGAAATTTATTAAAAAGCGGCAGTAATCTTAATCTTTCTTGAATCGAAACAAAGTAATGTTCCACAATCGATGGTTTAGGATTCTAATTTCATTCTATATCGATATATGGGCCATAAACTCTTTAACGACGGCACACCATGAAATTTATTGCAAAGTGCATGTTTTCGTTGCACAAAATAAGTGCAACTTTTTATTTTCTCTTAATTTTTGTTTGTCAAACTTTACACAAACACGCGGAAAAGTTTGCGTTTCGCAATAAAAGTGTTGTAGAATTGTTATTTATCACGACGCTAAAAAAAAATTCCGGTCTAATACAACCGGAACACAGTCGTGATATACCCGATTTTCCACTCCGTCTTTGGCACAAATAAATTTTAGGATAACTTTACTTATGCAGTAATCGATAATTTCTTCTGAATCTAAATCCAAGGCTGGCAATACCAATTTTAGTACTAAATTCTAACTATTTGTAGTTTTCAAAGAATTTTATGTAATATTATCGTTGTGATGGTTTGACAAAAAAATTTAAGAGAAAACAAAAAGTTGCACTTGTTTTGTTCAACAAAAAATTCAGAGTTTATGGCCCGTATATCGCCTTTCAATATCATTGCTAGCTCGAAAATCCATGGAATCGAACTACGATAAGTAAATATCGTTACTTTGTATTTTCGTTTGCTCAGCATTATGTTGATTATTCAAGGTTTTTTTTTTTTTAATTTCGATTATATAGGTTTCAACATTAGGGTGTTTCGCCTCTCTTCGGGTGAGAGAAATCTCTTTTGGAAAAATCTCTCACCCTATGTGCGGGGTAGGGACTCGAACCCAGGTGGGCTACGTACAAGGCAGTCGATTTACCAACTACGCTATGCCCGTTCCCAATATCGAAGGTATTAATATCATTTTCAATCTTAAAGCGAAAATGGGTGAGCGGCGGCATTAATAATATTAATAATATTATTAATTAATAAAGCTGAACTTACACGTTTTCTTTGTCGCAGGGCGTCGCTTCGTTTTCTGTTTCGCAAAGTTCTGGTGGTTTAAAATGTAGCGTCGCTTTTTTGTCATTCTAGTCTGATTTTGACAAACGAAAAAGATATTTTTTGA
This sequence comes from Topomyia yanbarensis, assembly GCF_030247195.1. Classification (NCBI taxonomy): domain Eukaryota; kingdom Metazoa; phylum Arthropoda; class Insecta; order Diptera; family Culicidae; genus Topomyia; species Topomyia yanbarensis. Next base: position 84,431,684 of record NC_080671.1, read on the forward strand.
CTCTGATTGCAACAAAATGCAATTTCCGTAACGAGTTGTGTTATAAATCTCGTTCCGTTAATAGATTAACTACAACAGAAAATTATGATAATATCGAGGGGAGATATAATTTTGGAAGATTTTTGTTCTGATCTTCTGATGGGAATGTACCCAAAAAGGATTTAAATGCTGTTTTGAATTTCGTATTACTTTGAAGAAATATTTGCTTACACTTCATTGCAATGATGCTTAAACAAGAAAATATACTCTCAAAAATGTCTGATTTGTTTTCGTTGCGTCCAATCTATCACACTATTTGCCGATAAAAACGCAACTTGAAAATGGCGAAATGTGCATTAAAAGCCTTTTAGCGGCTCTCAAAAGTAAAAATTGTAAGTAGCGGTTGCCTACTCGGGTTCTGATTGCCCGGCGGACAAGTATGTCATGGCGGCCTAGGTGCTTCTTCTTGTCATGGCGGCCTAGGTGTTTCTACAAGAATTTCTATTTTCAACAAAACAGTGAACAAGAAAAGTAAACAAACAAATAAACTAATAGATTTACCTACTTTTATTTGCTGCGTCTCTCTCTTCATTGCTCTACACACTGATAATCGCTGATTATTCGGCTGCTGCTGACGACGAGCGGTATCTTTCGACCGGCCGGTTCAACAACGACCGCGTTCTCCGTCGGTTGTACCACAGATAACAGACGTTTAGGCTAGAACTAAATTTCTTCAAAAACCTGTGTAAACTTTCAAACTGATAAACGTTGGAAATCCGTGTTTCACTATTGCCATCTGTGCAACTGTTTGCTACACGTATTTGACAGCTGCACTCTAACTGCACTGCATCGATCACTGTGCTGATTGTCTGATTTTTTAGGAATTTCAGTAGCGGGTATTTACACACGATTCGAATCGAGCTTAAACGTCTGGTGGTTGTACTTTCGTTGGCTGCTCCGGCAGCGGTCCTTGTCGTTTAGCTACGGAAGTGAGCTTGGCTCCTTTGTTGGAGCCTCTCTAGCGACATAAACGATACTGAAAGTCACCGCAGTGATCTTCACATGGGGAACCTTTGTCCGTTCTCCCTGGCTATTAGCTATAGAGGCGGGCTAGGCTCGGTAGACTTATCCTTGATAGCGAGAACGGACGGTTTTCGGTTCCTTATATTTTGGCCGGGACACGAGAACGCTCCTTTACGGTTAGCTGTCCCACTTCGGCAAACCAACACCACAAATCACAGAGCCCTCGGGCCACGTGCTGGCACTTTTCGACAGGACTTTTCACTGTCGCACGCGCGTATTAAACTGTATTTGTTATGGTGGCGGGAAACTCCCGAAAAAGGATAAACTAATTTGGGCGTCTATTCGATGCCGTGGTCCGTCACCATCTCAACAATCACTGCGATGCCCGCCTTCCACCTGACCAAAACAAACACCAAAAAGAAAACCATCACCGCAAAGCTGTCATACCCGGTGCGCAGCATAGCCAGCACACTTATTGCAACAAGAGTAGAGCGGTGGCCTATCTAATCCCTGGTGTTTCTTATTCACAATTGTCAAATAAAAATTACCACAACTATCTGCACAAACAAAACCATTCACAAACGAGAAAATGAACCAAAATTTACAACTAAGTGTGAACGGTATCGAACAGCGGTGAGCATAATATTATGTAAACAAAAACACTCTACGGAGAGAGTACGCAAAAATAGGTATAATTCCACCCAGTGCTAAATTGTTACTCTGGCGGGTTGTGATATAATAAACATAATAAAACAAATACAAATATAAAATCTTATTGTTTTAGAAAATACCTGCTGCTTATGAAAATCTAGGGGCTCGAAATTGAAGATAGGTCGCTACTTTTTTGAAGAAATTAACTAGAGAACGTAACTACGCGATAGGCGTCACATATCTATTTTTTCAGCCTCATACATATTGACTCACTTTAATAAACACACATTGTCGCTGAGTCGAGTGGATGCTAGCTCAAAATTTTATAATTCCATATTCAATATTTTTATTACATTCTTTTATACATAATTCAATAATCTCAAAAAGATATGTCATTCTAGTACTCAAGCGGCTTTTAATAAATGAAACTATAAACGAAAATAATGACCATTTTTACTTGAAGAAGAAATTTAATTCCAGCAAGCCTGAGAAGTTCGATTTGTCATTTAACGTTAGGATATTAGAAGCTTATCGTCAGATTTAAGGGTTACTCATTTTGACGAATAATAAATTTTGTTTTTTCTTTTTTTTTTTTTTTTCTAAAAAACAGTTTTTCATTTCTAAATTGGTCAAAGTTTATCCGTTGACACACTTACTAACGAGTTAAAAATTGATTGACAGTCATTTCGACAATGTAACTCTCCTTCTGAAACTATCGTCAGTATTCTAAAACCACCGTGAAAGTGAGCACGGCATCGGACTGTTGCAATAGTGTCCCGCCCGACGCTCAAGCAAAAAAGCGTTGGGCGTCAGATTTTCAGTGAAGAAAAACTGATGAACATCGATGATTTGAAAGTGTTCCGTATGATCAACTCGAAAGCGGGTGGCTGCTACACATTCCAACCAGATGTTATTGTTCTGCTTCGTTGGTTAAATTTAACATCATGGAAGCAAATGGGTTTTCTATTTTCTGTCGATGTGAAGATGATTTTAGATAACAAATTTCAAAATAATACGTAACTGTGCAATGAAGGCGAAATTGCTAATTTCAACGGAACGAAAATTTCTTGCTAATCTTGCTTTAGTTTAGAAAACACAAAACCAGCTAGGAGTTGAAAATGCATCAATAATGTATACAATGAAAGCCTCTAAAATGTTCCACATTTACATTGAAAACAGTCGTGAGTGGTTTTGTTTTTAACCACTGTCACGTCGTGTTAGATTAATTAGTACGCCACCCGCACATTCAATCTAGGAAGCGGAATCGTACCTACTTTGTTTACATGTTTTGGTTACTTCCAAAGCGCGTTGTATAGTTGCAGGTACTGGTCTGATTACAATTTACAACGCGTCGCGTAAATTAGTAAGTGTTTATAATACTCGACACTAACTGAATTTACTGCAATCAAATCGTAGAACCTAATTAAAACCAAATTAAAACAAATGAAATATGATAAAGTGTTTAGGGTTAGATTCTCGACAAGCGGGAAATATGTGAAAACTTGCCGTTACTTGAATCAAATTCTTCATCCTGTTCTCGAATGTATTTGTTTATTCAAAACTACTCAAAATTTTAGCACTCAGAATTTCAAAAATCGAAGCGATCTGTCAAAAAAGAGTAATTCTTGAGCGTTTTTTCAAAAAGACATATCTGCAATGAGTTGCTCTCTGTTTACTTTCTCTTCTATTAATAATTCGGTCACTTTAACATATATCCCTCAACTCTTTGCATAATATGCTAGTTAAAACCACCGTCTTTCGATCTGTACTGTAAAATAAGTGAAAAGTGTTATAGTGACGCCGTAAAAATCGAAAGAGAAAATAAACAAAGAGAGTAACTCATTGCAGATATGTCTTTTTGAAAAAACGCTCAAGAATTCAAAGCTCTTTTTTGACAGATCGCTTTAATTATCTTATCAGGTGAAAAACTACTTATTACGAACAAGACGGAGTCGGACGTCGACCAAAAGTTTAACAAAAACCTGCTGTGCAGGTGTCGACGCGAAAATGTTCAGCCAAAATCAAAAGATGAGTTTTGCCGAGTATTGTTATTGTATTGAGAAAGCTTCGACCGCACTAACGCTAGAGAATTTAGGTGGATAAAATTTTAATTGCCGATAAATTTCCATATACACATGTTTTCCCAAAATTTGCTTTTGAGTGAAACGAACTCGAATTTTGACATTTTCATTCCGAGCTCAAAACTGAGTAGATGAGAAAATCTCACTCTTTGACTTTTTAACTAATTGAGGGGCTGAACGCTCTTTGTTGAGTTGTGTGGCGTGAAGCTCTCGTTGGATCAACGAGTACCGGATTCGAACGTTATCAAATTTGTGCATTTGTCATCTATTAACACTACTAAGACCCAAACAATGGAAAAAGGTTCGATGATCACTTATTTATTGTTATTTGTAGACAATGTGTCACCTACGGAAACAGAGAACTCAAACCAACAGCGGTTTACTGATGCGTCGCCTGCGGTGACCTAATTTATGAGCCATTCCCGATGCTTTCGGAACCATTTCTACACGGTGCCAATTGGATTGAGTTCCGTTAGGTAAAGCTGTTGATAGGTTTCCACCTGGTGTTGTCCAGTTTGAGTCTGGCGTCGTCCAGTTTAAATCTGGTGTAGTCCCGTTCCACACTGGTGTGCTGAAAGTGGGGGGAAGTGTTGTGGAAAGGGTCCCGTTAGAATCGGGGGTAGTCCAATTCCAAGCCGGTGTCGTGCTGTTTTCGGGAATAGTCCAGTTCCATTCAGGAGTCGTGTTGGTGGGCGGAATTGTAGGAGTGGTCCAATTGAATTCTGGTGTTGTCAGATTCCAGTGCGGCGTTGTGATGTTTGGAGAAAGCGTTGGATCAGTCCAATTAGTATCCGGTGTGGTCCAGTTCCAGGCAGGTGCGGTGTTGTTTGGACTATAATCTGGAGTGGTAAAATTCCATTCTGGAATGGAGGTGTTCGGCGAAATGGTGGAGGAAGTCCAGTTGAAATCTGGGGTCGTCCAGTTCCAATTAGGGGGAAGGGTTGAAACAGTCCAATTTCCTTCTGGTGTCGTCCAATTCCACGCTGGCGTTGTGTAGTTAGGGGTGGTCCAGTTCCACGCAGGAGCGGTCCAGTTAAAATCCGGTGTCGTCCAATTCAACTCTGGAATAGTGAAATTCGGAGGTAGCGTTGGAACAGTCCAGTTCATATCAGGGATGGTCCAATTCCATTCTGGAGTTGTCCAATTCCACACTGGAGTGGTGTAGTTTGGATTAAGTGTTGGAACGGTCCAGTTAGCATCCGGAGTTGACCAGTTCCACGCCGGAGTGGTATTGTTGGGCATACCAGTAGGAGTGGTCCAGTTGAAATCTGGCGTTGTCCAATTTCCCTCGGGAATGGTGAAATTCGGTGAAAGTGTCGAAGTTGTCCAGTTTGAATCCGGTGTCGTCCAGTTCCCTGATGGAGTTGTAGAGGTTGCGTTCAATTCTGGGGTAGTTGATGAGTTTGGCGCGATCGATGGCGATGTGCCGTTGATATCCAGAGTTGTTAAATTCAATTCGGCTGTGCTCTTGTCCCCTTCAAAAGTAGGCGTTGTCTCACCGGTGGAATTATTTAAAAATACTTCAGCAACCGCTGCCGCCAATCCAATTGAAAAAATTACTGCGATACTGGCGAATATCTTCATGGTTATAATTTGATCAAGCAACCCTACTGCGCTACTCTAAATGCATGACTAAAGAATATGATAGAGAAATACAGAATATATAGCTCCTGAAGCACTTCTTATCATTGAATGAAAATATGTGGCTTCTTTACTTATCAATTGCTCCTATAAAATGATAGTACTTCTATCACCCCAGCGGAAATCCAGTAATGAATGAAACAACTTCATCATGAAATCTTATCTGGAAACATTTATTACGTGGTTTCTCTTCCCAATAACGTAATCGAAAACCATGTATAACGCACATGCGCCGAGGGTGAGTAATACTTTGATATCAAAACAATAAAAGGAAGTTGTACTAAATGGTTTTGTTTAGGTTTCGTCGTGTTTTGATAAATACAGTGGAAATCGAACATAGTTTTCAACGTCAGAATTTTTGAAGAGTTAATTGTAGAAATATCTCTCCATTTTCTACAATTTTTTTTCTGATATCAAATTGTTTCTAGCGACTTAGTCACAATTACATGTATAATAATGCAGTGGAATTAAACAGAAGACATCCGTCTTAAGAGGGTTCATTAAAAATCTCTCCATATATTTATTTCTCGTTTGTACATAACCTCTAATATTAAACAAGATGAATGACTGGTCCCTTACGACCTGAAGATGACTCAAAAATCGCAAGTAGATGAAAAGGTAAATAAAACCTATATTTTTATTTTTTGGCTGAAAATACATTTTTCCAACTAATTCTAACTCAAGTTTGACAATATCGCTCGAAAATTTGAAATAATATTATTATAAATTTTGAATATGATTTTTATTATTTATTTGCAATTTACTCTAGATACGAGCGATAATGGATATTCCAGAGTTCAAAGCATTTATTCACTAACCGTCAAATTGACACTCTCTGACGGTTCTAGAAAATGCAAAGTGTTCTAATTATTGTCAGACAAGTGAAAATAATTATTTATTTATGCTGCATTTCTCCCATGAGAAGAAAAGTTTCAGATAAAAATTCTTTTATCTAAACTAAGGAGAAAATTGTTTTAAACCACATTTGCGCGTTAAGGGCATAAGTTAATCCGGCGATGGCTTTGTATTGTCACTAATTTAGTGTCGGATTCCGATGAGACGAAGTCGAAACGCGCTAGTTATAGGTTTTGTACCCTTAACGCGCAAATTTGGTTTAAAACAATTTTCTTCTTAAAGGGTGGGCGTAGCGTAGTTGGTAAATCGAATGCCTTATACGCAGCGCACCTGGGCTCGAGTCCCGACCCCGCACATAGGGTTGGAATTTTTTCATAAGAGATTTTTCTAACCCGAAGAGGCGTATGACCTTCAGGTTAAAACCTCTATAATCGAAATAAAAAAACTCTTTCTCGCCAATAGGGAGAAATTTAGCAAATTCATCGAACTTATGAATTAAAAATATAGCAGAATGATTTTTCTAGTTCAGAAGAATGCCTAGCTCCTCAAAGCAATGGCAAAAGGAAGATCCGTAAGTTTCATTGTTATATTCGGGAATGTTTTCTGGTGTATTCGAAAGTGTGTGCATAAACAGTAGACTCGAATGGGGTCAAATAGGTATGGGAGTGCAATTGGTATAGGGCTTTATATCTGCTATGTTATTGCAGAGGTCGCTCGTGTTGCGTGAATTACATACCCGGTAAAGAATGTTGATGACTGTCATTTCGGCTGTTACCCTGGATTCGCTGTATTAGTTCCGGTGTCGTTTATGTTTTTGTGTGTTGTTCTGCGAAAATGCATTGTCTTACGCCCTCAGTACAGTACATTTAATGAACGTAAAAAATGTCAAATGAGTTTTCTATTATGTAAAAATTAATGCTGAACACGAGTATTGTGTTGGTTTTTGCATTTGAAAAAAAAAATGCGAGCATTAACCGGAAACTTACGCTTGGGACACGATAGGTTCGCCGTTTAGGGGCACTATAAGTCACTACTATAATGTAAATTTGAATTATTTTGACAGGAAAGTGATTTCGTGTAAAGAAAAATCTAATACGAAGTGAAGAGGACTTAAAAAACGCAAATGCATCTGTTCAAGATAGCGCCAGTATTTGATCAACCTTTAAATAATTCAATATTTCGTTCGAAACATTACGTGAAAGAAAAGTACCCTTCATCAATGAAAGCGCGTCAGATATTTCGCGTGAGTTAACAATATAATAATTTATGTTATTGTTGAAGTAGATAGTCGAAAATAATGATCGAAAAAAGAAGAATAAGATATAAAAATGCTCCGAAGCGCACATATGATCGTCGAACAGCTAAGCAACCACGTGAACCAGAATGCACAACTTCAATTCCACACTATGGCGACGACGAGTACATAGAAGAAGTCATTCGCAAGTACAAAGCCAGACATAGCTGATAAAAAAACATGACATTACCTTCCGCGGTTTCGTGATTTTTCACATCATTTGCCACTTTTTTTCATTTTCTTATCTGAATGATGTCAATGGATTGCATTTATTATTTGTGTTATTAATTTTTAAATAATCTGCTGTAATCATACTCTTCAAATGAAAGTTGAACCGTTGATTTTCTAGGCGTGTACATTGTTTTATTTAATCTCAAATATAGTACCACCAGATTTTAAAAACATCGAAAAAAGTTTGTTCGCCTTTTTGGATGTAGCTTAAAAATATTTAGAAAGGCATCATTATTGCCAAAACGTTGCCAGATGTATAACCTTTCCAATGTGTGCTTTTTTGCCGAAGTCAGTGTAAAAATACTATCGCACGAACTCGCCAAAAAAACTGACCTATTTGACCCCACTCTAGCCTACTGATTTTTCTACAAAGCAAGAATAGGAACTTTAGCTCTATACTAACTTTGCACAATTTTGCAAAACCATTGAGAATGGGTAAAATTATCTGTATCAAGCAAATCAAGGATTTGAGTAAATGAAGCTTCCAGAATTCTCAGCATGTCTGACAACAAAAATATTTATTTCGGAATTCATGGAGTTTTGTACAGTTCAAAATATATATTTCAATGATTTTATCTACAAGTTTTTTTTATCTATTAAAGAAAACTGATCAGAAAGTGTTCACTAATCGAAAGAAAATCAGTTAACACTGATTAATAATATCTTCTAATTTACGTTAAATTTGTTAATTGTATCATTGATGACACCCCCAAAATAACTCGAAGTTTTAAATATGGATAAGCTCAATAATTTTAGCATCAATTGCTTCCGACACGTAGAAGAGAATACATCGCAGTAACTTCCTCTTTGCCGAAGAGTAAGGTTGGTGTAAGGCTAAATTTCTATGATGATTTCGATTATACTTTCAAAATAAATTCGTCACTTCATTAAACGAATATATTGACAATAAACTGCACAGTGATTTATTTTGTTTTTTGTATAAAAATAATTTGCTCTAAATTTTTTTACCATTACCATAAAGATTAGAAAAGATATTCGGCTAGTTGAACAAAGCTGTAATGTGTGTTTGATTACAGGTTTCTTTTATCACAATTTTAGAAACAGTTTCATTTAAACCTGTTACACCTATCGGGGTGAGAGGATTAGAGCGCAATTCCGAAGGCACTTGAGTTGAGTGTATAGAAAAAAATATAAGAGGTGCTCTTGGGTCGATTTTAATAGAATAATTCTTTTACCTCTCTTTTCTCCGTGATTTCTGACCCCCTCTCTTTTTATTCTATAACGAACAAATGTAAAAACATAAAATCGAAACAATAATCCCAGCTTACTGAGTTATAGATTCAACCAGTTACAACATTTTAGTCGCCTTCCATGATTTCCTATTGATGTTTGTTCGCTGTATAGTCACTTCGTTTTCAAACTTACATATACTAATTGGAAATCATAGAAAGCAACTAAAATACTGCCACTGTTTGCAACATTAAGTTTATTATGATTGATTGACTAGTATGTTATTTAACTGCAATTGACTTCCAATGGAAACAAAGGACAAAATCACGACAGTTGGTCCTACTGCTACTGTGTACGTTTCTGCATATCAGCAAAGCTAATAATATACGAGTGTAATTATTTCGTGGGAAAATGAACTTGCATCTCAGTAACGCAGTTTTACTACTTTGCATTGTTTACTTTTAGACGCTTTTCTTGCTTATTGTTCGGTTGTTCAAAATATCACGATTTTCCGGATCAACAGTGCTTTTGGTATAGAACGCATTCCTTGCTTAAAAATGATTGTTAAAATTAATTGTCAATAGAAATACTATTGTAATGAAATGACGCGAAGACAAAAGTCTTTTCAGTTATATTGTTATAAGCAAATTGAAAGGTTTCTTGCCTTTTTGTTTTTTTTTCGAGAGTTGTCCTACTGGAGCTATAGAGCTAGAGCCTCTGCAGGGCTCCCCGCCATAATCACTCACTATAATTGCAAACGCGACTGGAAATGGCACTCACTAAAATACTGCTTAAGGCCAATTGTAGCGGACCGTGATTATGTATGTGATATTCATTGTACGGTTCAGATATGGGCGGGCGTAGCGACTTCACAATCGCATGTATCATCACGACGGATTCGAGCGTTTGTACGTTAACGAGTTCGATCACGTAGGCGTTTTTATATCGCTTGTGCTAGCATGTATGTAACATCGCGTGCATAAATTCCATTTTATGATCGTGTGACTATTCCCATATTCGCAAGTGTTCTTGGATGATCACGCTCGGGTCGTGAAACTGATATCCAATTTTCGGTGCACGGTTCAGATACTAGAAGAAAGTGTGCTTCTACAGACCACTAGAGTTTCCGGTCATGTCGCCATGGAATAGAATATATTGGCTCAAATGGCACGTTCCCCGTACATAGTCGGGGATTTGTGCCATGGAACGTGTTGTCTAGTGTATATGAGCGTCATTTTAGCTTTTGTATTTGAATTTGTCCAACCTAGGCTGCTAGGGCCAAGAGTATGGATTTCCGAATGATACCGATTCATTATCGAGCCAGCGCACAGTGGTCCCAAAGAGCAAAAAAGGGGTTTTTTTAGATAGCGTCAAAACGATTGACTTTAGCAATATTATGTCTTTGAGAAAGTTTCTTGGAGTAGAACTCCCCTTCTTTCTGTTTTATCGGATTGATGATTAATCCCCCTAATAGTGAGTTACGAAATTTATTTTCTTCAATAATTCAGATAGACAAATACTTACTTCAGCAAAGTTGTAGAAAAACTCGTTACAAACATTTTACCTGAAGACTTCAACTCTCTAACTCTTTGAGGTTTTTGAGATATGGGACATTATTTGTAAAAGGCCCCTTAAAACTGTTTTTTCATCATAAGTTTTCTTCTAGATTTTTTCCATTATATAAATGTTCTAGAACATTGTTTGGACTATAAAACTGCTTTACTTTGTCGAAGACGGAAACTTGCTATCGCTAGTATGTGTGGAGATATTCACATTTTTTGATTGAAAATAGCTCTTTTTCCAATGCCGATGACTTTGAAACGGGCAAAAACGGGCAAACCACTTTATAAACAAATTAAAGTGCGAGAAAGCACACCAAATTCTGGAAAAATCAGATCTCCCCAAGGCGGTCCTCTGTGGAAATACTAGAGCTGAAGTTTGTCTCATTCCGTCATTAAATGCAATTGATTACTCGCCGTTTAGTTGCACTTACGCCATTGTTATGAAGTAGGCGCAAGGGAATTGTCAGTTTCCGGTGTCAGGCGTATGCATTGAGTTTTTGAACCACTGTAACTTTTGACCCAATCAAACAGAAGTTAGGATAATACTTAATAAACACACTTTAAAATTCACAAAAAGTTTTTAGCGAACTTTCAAGCTGCTAAAGCTATAATAAAACTGCTTAACCCGCTATTAGAACATAAAACGTATTGCAAAATTACTTAAAACGAGAAGCTTTAGCAGCTCCTTTATATCAACTTTTGGTTGCTTGAGTATTTACTCAAGACGTGCTTACAAAAGTACGAAAGGCTAATTATTGCGACTTTAACCCTTTATTTCAAAGCTAATAGTAATATATAGCGATGTATTTAATGCCGGAACAGCTCTAGTATAGACAAACTTCAGCTCTAGTATTTCCACAGAGGGCCGCCTTAGGGAGATCTGATTTTTCCAGTATTTGGTGTGCTTTTCTCGCACTTTAATTTGTTTATAAAGTGGTTTGCCCGTTTTTGCCCGTTTCAAAGTCATCGGCATTGGAAAAAGAGCTATTTTCAATCAAAAAATGTGAATATCTCCACACATACTAGCGATAGCAAGTTTCCGTCTTCGGCAAAGTAAAGCAGTTTTATAGTCCAAACAATGTTCTAAAACATTTATATAATGCAAAAAATCTAGAAGAAAACTTATGATGAAAAAACAGTTTTCAAGGGGCCTTTTACAAATAATGTCCCATATCTCAAAAACCTCAAAAGTTAGAGAGTTGAAGTCTTCAGGTAAAATGTTTGTAACAAGTTTCTCTACAGCTTTGCTGAAGTAAGTATTTGTCTATCCGAATTGTTGAAGAAAAAAATTTCGTAACTCACTATTAGGGGGATTAATCATCAATCCAATAAAACAGAAAGAAGGGGAGCTCTACTCCAAGAAACTTTTTCAAAGACATAGTATTGCTAAAGTCAATCGTTTTGACGCAATCTAAAAAACCTCCTTTTTTGTTCTTTGGGACCACTGTGCAGCGGTAGGTAAATGCTTGAGACCGCATTTGTTAATTTATAGGTGCTAGAATGTTCACTTAATTACCGGGTTGTTTTAATGTTGGCGAGGTCACGGGCGTAGGTATGTGTGGATGATTGCAATTGCATGTTCGCAAGGCCAGGTTTATTTTATCGCGAAGGCCACGAGCGTTTGTACGTTTGGAATGGGAAAGATTATGAGTGTGTATGAAATAATATGTAATTGATTGGTAGTGCGTGTTAGTATCAACCTAATTTAAGACATAGTAATAAAAGGAAACATAACATGCCCACTGAAGAGAAAAAAAGAAAGAGAGCAAAGGGAGTAATTATAAGTTCATAAATTGACGAATATAATTTTTGGTATACATGAGTAGTGAAAAAGTAAACTACTACAAGTACAACGAAAAAAACGACTAAAGAAGTAGAACAAAAGAACACATGTAACATGCAATCAAACTGCTTGAGCTCCTAATTTTTTGTACCATAATACCGGCATTAAATAAAAATAAGTACCGGTATTTCTATACTATTGAAATTTTTTGATAAAGAATATAGCTAGAGCTGAAACTTTGACGAGAATCAAAATGTTATCGTTTCCGAAAACCTATCCGGGAAATTGGAGTGACAACGCACTACAAGTATAAACATTCGTGCGTCCAGTGTGGATTCTCAAAATTTTGATCAGCAATGTGGTATAATAAGTTTACCGATAAAATTTCCCATAGTACTGAACTGAATGTTTTAACTATTTGGTTAGAAATAATTACGACTAACGACTATATACGTATTTACAACTAGCACAACATAACGGAAAACGTGATATTGTTTGAAAATTTTTCATAAGCGAACCTCGGTTATGCTGTTTAATCTTTATCTGTAAAAGGACGAACGCCGATTTTGGATTTGGCAGGCGCGTGAGTTGTTTAGAATGGCAAGATTGGTGATTTTCCGACGAGCGGAAAAGGCACAAGCAGGAGAAAAGACGTGGTGTACATAAAAGGCAGTAGCCATTGGATGCAACGGAGAGGAGTAGGCTAACTGTAAGCTGTTGCATTACGCTGAATTGTGATCGACATGTGATATAAATGAGAACACAATTTATTAAACTTAAAGTTTACTTATTGTTGAAAAAACCAACTTAATCCACCTAACAGTAAGATGAGACATTTCTTACACATATCGCTGTTGGATCCTTTATTAGAACTCATGTGAGGTAGGCACAGTTTCTAGTCCTGCATAAATAAATCCTCGAATAAACTGAATCAATTATAAAAAATCAATAAAACTAACGATGAATGAAAAAAGGCTTCAAATTCATAAAATGAATAGAATGATTGATATAAATCAATTTAATAAAATACATAAATCAAATTAGATTAGCTCATTAAATGAAAAAGTAGGCAATATTTAAAAATAGTTACAAAATGAATAGAATAAATTAAAATGACTCAAACTAACAAATTGAATAAAATGAATGAAATGAATCAAATGAGTTTAATGAATCCAGTGAATACAATGAATCAAATGCATGAATAAAACGATTGGAATGAATGAAATGAATATAATCAATAAAATTAAAAATAAATTAATTAAATAAAATGAATAAATAAAACAAACGAATCAAATAAACAAAACGAATAGAATTGATAAAATGAACAAAAATAATAAGAGAATGAGCAGAATAAAATTAATTGATTAAAATGAAAAAATAGACGACGTTAAAAAGTTATAAATTAATACAAAAAAATAAATTGTGTCAATTAAATAATTTGGATGAAAAGAAATAAAACTGAAAAAACAGTCACATTCTTAAAATAAAGAAACTTAATAAAATGTATGAACTGAAAAAAAAAAAACAAATAGAATGCATAGAACAAAAACAGTGAATAAAATAAATTAAATGAATGACATGAATAAAATGCGCAAAAAAATAAGCTAATCAGAGTAAATCCAAAGAATGAAACGAGTAAAATAGATAAAATGAACCCAAATGAACAAAATCAATAAAAAGAATGCTAAATAAAATAAATAATGAAAATGCAATGACCATATACTTAGTATTAGTCAAACATTAAAAAAGAATAAAATAAACAAAACAAATGAAATTCATGAAATGAAGAAACTGAAAAAAATTACTATTTAGAATGAAATTTAAAACCACTTTTGAATACAATAAATGAATAAACCGGATTGTACGGTTATGACAACTATTGTATCAGAAAGTTATGAATTATTTTTGAAAATTTAATTATCTGTAAAATGTCTAATTAATATATAATGGACTTTCTGGGGTTTTCATTCTTTCTTGTTTTTACCTTTTTGTTTTCGTTCTTCTTTTCTTGACGTCGTCTTTTAAGATCATCTGGTGTTTCTACTTTGGACAGATGGACAGGACAGATGGACTTTAATTAGTTATCAGGAACCTGGAACGTTCAATTTGTTTTGGAATTCAAAGTTGTCTTTATGGTCACATGTTCCCGAGAAAAAGATTTTTGTGCAGAATACGTAAATACGCGCAAATCGAAATAGTAAAGTGAGACAAGATCACATGTGCTTTCAAGCCCCAGAGGGAGAATGCGTTTCTAGAATGAGACAGGTAGACATTTCCAAGTTTTCATTTGCATTGAAGTAAATAATGTTAAGTGTCTTGGCTATGTCGATTGTACGTATTTTGCTGCCTAATAAAGGAATTTTACATGTTTTGACATGTGAAATAAAATGTTATTTTTTTATGTAGAACTCGGTTAAAAGGAGATGGAGAATTGCGAACAAAGCGTATTTTTACATGTTCTTGAACGTAAATTCAAGTGAATTGTGAGGCTCCTTTTATGTGAATCTTGTGAGATGTAAATATTTTTAAGTGTGTATATAAACCAGTACTACGAAAAAGAAATGGTTCAAACTGTCAGGATAAGTATTTAAATTGTTGGAAACGCTAGTGGTCATTGAAAGTGTCACTGATCATAAAAACTCCAATGTATCCAATGCATAAACTCTGATTGTAATCCTCGCTAATTTACTTGTACAATACGGAGAAGTCAAACGAAACGTGTACTGAATTATCCAACGTCTCTCTACTAATTGTGACTGCACTCTTAGAAAAAATGAAAATGACATTTGACGTAAACAACGCAGTGACGTATTATTCTGTACGAAAATAGGATTTTACATGCTATGATATGTAAAATTAAATATTGTGACTATTTTGATGTAAAACTCAGACTGAAATGACCTAGAAAAATCCGAACATCTCACATTTTTACATGTAATAAAATGTAAATTTATGTGAATTGGGACGCACCTTTTATGTGCATCTGGCAAGACGTAAAGTTACATGATTTTTTTTGCTGTGTGCTATTGAAACATCAATTGAATTGTACTCGGTATCGAGCAAAAATGAGCAACCATAAGTTAGAAGAAACATTGTACTTGCATCCCCCATCGTGAGTGGGGTCTTTGGGAGACTTCTTTTCTCGGATCTAATTCGTGAATATTTGTGGACTTTGATCTTCATCTTCATAATAGTTCATACCAATACAATGAATATGTATTTTTAATAATATCATTACATAAAAGGCATTCTTACTTTTTCATATGACAAATTTGAGCATGTTTCTTTCAAAATTTAATAGAGATACGAAGAGTTTAAATAACGCACGTGGAATGTCTCTTTTGAAAATTTTCATCTTCACACATCTTGAGATAGCCATGAATTTCCTTAACTATAGTATACTATAAAAACTCTGAATAGAATGAATTAAATTGGTGTTGATGCAGTTTTTGATTTTTGGTCACCTGCCTACCCATAGTGCAACGTTTCGAAGGGATACTACTTTCATCTTGAGGGTGTGAACATTTTAAAACAGTTATAGTTTTCTCATAATACAAACATTTTGCAAATTTTCGCAGGACTGCACATATTTTATTTAGCAAGTAGGATGTAATATCAAACTTGTTTTCACGAGTAGCTCTCTTGTACACTAAAAGGCAAATGATGGAAAAAATTGGTTGGCAAAATCGGAACGTGCATAAAATGGGCCTTGCCAAAATCGAACCCACTCTGTACACCCAAAATCCGACGGGTACGTTTCTATTACTTTTGCGCATTGTATTGAACCCATATTACCACAAAGGAAATAAACGGTGGAACGACGAATGTTGGTAGCTGTATAGGTATGTGCATCACACAACCAAACAACGCTTTAGGAAAAACATTGTCATAAAATAATTTATATATACAATAAAAGTTACATTTAGAAAAGCATCGTAGAATATTCAAACTGATTTTTTTTCCATTTCAGTGCATTAGGCCCTAATGAAAGATTTAATGTATAAGAATTGATGAAACATGAGAGCGATGCAGGGAGGATTGAAATGTATTGATATTGTCATTTAGGGATTTTTTTGTAGGGAGCGCTTTAGTATTAACTGTCTTGCTTTTAGAACATTTTTTCTTGTAACCGTAAGGGTATTACGGCCAAGTTTTGGGTGTAGCCAATTTAAAAAAGTTACTTACATAATATGCAAATATAAAAAAAACATAGATAAAATTTCACTCCAAAATTATTAGAACAAAGCCCTCCAAAATGCGACCGTTTTCAAGATAGAATTATTTCGTGAAATTACGACCTTTACACTGACGTTCCTCCCTTAGGGTGTGGGGGGGGGGGGAGTTAAGGGGTTCACCGTAAAAAAATCAGTTTTTTTGACAATTTTTTTTAGAAAGATGGGTGAAGCAAATTGATCGAAAGTTTTGTACATTATACTACATCATTTCAATAACATTCTATAAATTTTTCATGTAAAAATATCTACAAGCGGTGATGGAGCTTTTTGTGGAACGTCTCTGGAAAAACATGATTTGCGGTGTTAACTGCCATTCAAAAACTTCTTGACCGATATTTCAAACTTTACATATTAATTCTATGTAAAAATGTCTAACCCTTACGTTTAGTTTTTGAGATAATTTTTCAATTAAGGGGGGTTTTACTAATAAAATGACGGAATCGCTGTTCTTCAAGAAAAATATCGTCATTTTATCAGTAAAAAGCGCCCTAATTGAAAAATTATCCCAATAACTCAACGTAGGGGTTAGATATTTTTTACGTAGAACGTGTATGCAAAATTTGAAATAAATCGGTCAAGTAGTTTTTGAATGGCAGTTAAAACTGCAATTCGTGTTTTTCCAGAGACAAAAAGCTTCATCACCAAGTCGCTTGTAGATATTTTTGCATGAAAAAATTACAGAATGTTATTGAAATGATGTAGTATAATGTACAATAGTTTCGATCAATTCGCTTTACCCATCTTTCTATAAAAAATTGACAAAAGCAAGATTTTTTTACGCTGGAATTCTTAACCTCCAAACCCCCCCAAGCCCCCTTAAGTGAAATTTCTTGTTAATGCTAAGATTCCAGATCAACTGTTAAAAATATACAAATGTAACATTGCAGTTCTTTTGTAAAACTCTTCAGCGAAACTTATCCCAATCTATTATTAGTATTCCAAACTAACTTTAAACTGTTTATTGGCGGCAAAAGGAAAAGATTTTTTCAAAATTATGAATCTGACTTTACAGTGCAAACTTCTCCTATGAAATATGCGTATCAATGCAACGTGACAAACTGATGCCCTAGCCGTATGGTGATATTTCAATGTTAGAGCTTGTCTCTTTGTTGCCATCATTCGTCCAAATTGTTTTCAAATGAGCTGATGTCAGCCGGAAACTGTTCGCCAGTCTTCATCGATTTTCCCAGTGTAAATGTAGCTGCAGATACATTCTACATTTACATGTATTTTCCAATGCGCTCTTGCAACTGTCAGATGGCCTCGAACTACACATATGTGGCGCGGCACGGGAGGATGACAGAGCATAGCGGGAGATTTCTCGTTTTAAACATGTGAACGGCAGTATGAGGATTGTATGAAGGAATTTCTCGTTAACCTGATTCAAGATAATATTCAAAGGTGATTTTGAGAGATAACTTCTTCACCTGACTAATCGAATTTAATCATTGGAGGATACTAATTCTTTTGTACACATTCAAGCGAACCTAGAGCCTCAAGTCTAAATCCGAAATCAGCATCAGAATTTCCTGTACAATCTGAACATCCCCACCGACCTACTAATCCAAGGAGGGGAAATAGAACAATGCGGACCCTAAAACCGTGCAACGTCGCGTCACGTCGACTAAATTAATAGCCGCCGCCATCAATCGCCAGCAACCGAGTGGAGCGAGCAAAAACGCCAAAGGCGTAAATCGTGAGGAAACGGTCACCCCGCCATGAGAAACAATGCGAGCGGATGGCGGCCAGCTGCTTCGCGACTAGGTCATGAAAGTACACCGAAGGCTTGCGCCGGCCAGCAATTGTTTCGAGCACCTTCTTCCGTAACCCTGACGTTGCAACAGTCCAACAGACAATCCGGAGTTAATTCTGTGGAGTTGTGTTGCTTGCCAATGGGAAATTCAGCCTACCTGCGAAACTATTTGAACAGCTGCGGCGGTGGTGCAACATTCTGCAGCTTCGCCAGAATGGAAGCAAAATTGTTTCCCATCGGCCGTCGGGCAGAACAGTTGCTCAAGTCGTTTTACAAAATGTGAATCTTGTTGATTTTCTTGAAGAAACGAACAGTTCTTTATCTGAAACCATTTCTGCATTTCTCACAGAGGTTACCTAACCTCCGAACATATTTGTGCCACGAATCGTCAAACTGGTTGGGATGATGGTCGCGACTGATAGGTTGGGCTTGGGATGAACGCAAGGAAAGTGAAAGGGCTGATTAAAACCACACGCAATTTCGTCTCGTAATACGTGTGTGTATACATAATAAGCCAACAGTGTCATCCGATAGGCAGGGTAAATTATGTATTGTGAATAAAGGGTTGCGCCGATCTGTGTCATCTCATATGTTTAAAGCTGTGAAATGGGCCTTCGCCTCCTTCGCTTCGGATCATGTAGTCACGTTTGATAAAACACCCAACATGCAAAGCTATCTAATAGCACATTTGGTTATACTTAGTTTAAAATAAATAACAGTAGCATAAATTGGTTTCTGGTTTTTTTTAAATGAACCAGCAACACTTGAATGCCGAAACACTCCAACGGTTGGGTTATTTCAATTTGATGATACTAATTTACTTCGTTTAATCGTTTCATTTATCAAATTACTAGTTATTTATAACGCGAAAAATAATTACCAACTCCCTCCGCCTCTCAACGACCATTTTTAGGCAGCGTACTCCCGGTTTTGTCGGTTATGTTAATACTATTTAAGTTTATCGCGAAATTGCTTGAAACACCTAATTAGACCTGGTTAAAACCATTAGTCGTCTTTTTAATTTGACAGTTTGTGTCAAAGCAACCCCATTGTATTAGTCGATGACTAACGCAACAACCGCGCTCAATCGACGCTTAAGTTGTGTTTTCCATTTTAACCAGTTTGGCACCAACGATTTTCAAATTTACTTTTTCGAATGCTTTTACAGCTCACTTCCAAGCAACAAACATAATTACCATGTGAATTTAAACTTCTACAACCGATCGTAATTGGAGGTGGTGAATTAGAAAAATCCTAAACACCAACCTAAACCAGATTACAGGTCTGTTGCCATCGCTAAAGTGGTAATTACCTAGTCTCCAGCGGAAAACAACATGGAGCACTTCGCTGCTGGACAGCACGAGAGATCACAATCGGTTACTCAACCATTGATCGATGCCTATAGGACCGGATCGGTTGCCTTTGCGAAAGAATTCCGCAAATTAAATGGTCAACCACTCGGTCCCCAACCCCGACGGTGGCCTCAAAATTACCGCACTTTCTCTTAGGCAATGGGTTTCCTGGCGAAATTTTTGAAGTTGACATGCTGATGCCTGGGGGGCAAAAAGAAAAAAAAATATAAGAAATGTAAAACGTGGACCTGTCGGTCGTGGCCTTTTAGGGGGGCTTTGATATAGATAACGAAGTCTCTCGAGCGACATGATGATGCGGTTACGATCTGGTTGGTTTGGATTGATGCTTTTTAAAGCATTCAGACAGATGCTTTGAAAAACTTACTGAGCTCACACATAGATCGTAGCGGAAAAATGAGTCCATGTCTCTATGAGGAACAGGTTGTTTCCGTTGTTCGTACGGACAATCACAGAACGGACACACAAAAGAAAAGTTTCAACATAACTTGCACGTTGTGAGAATGATTGCAGTAGGGTGTATCTAGAATTACATGTACATATGTGTTAGGCTCAGGGCTTCCGAGAGGGAGGGGGGGGGTGTTTCTCCCTGGGCCTGGACTTCTAGAGTGCTTGGCGGAATTGGTTATTTAGTTCTCGAAATATATTCAAAATCGACTGAACTACTTCGAAAACCGGAAAATAAAAGAAAAATTCAAAACTCAAAAACGTGAGAGTAAAAAAACTCTGAAGAATTTTCACGATCGCTCGACTAATTTGAGATTTTGAACGTTTATAACTGATGGCTTTATCATTTTAGTATTTTCTTCTACAATTTGAAAAATATGTTCCTTTCCTTTTATTGTTGTTATTTCTGTGCTTTAAAAAATGATTCACCTTTTTAGCATTTTTAGGTGGAACTTTATATTATTTATTCCGTTTGTTCTTTTCTTTCAATTTTTGACATTTCGCATTTTTTATTTATTCCTATTTTTATTCTTCCAATTTGTTTATTTACTCCATTTATTTCAATTGAACTTTTTGTTCTATTTTACATATCTCTCCATATATTTAATTTTTGCATGTTTACTTGCACTATTATTTTATTCATGTTCATCAGAGTTTGTCTTTTTATCACATTATTTATTTCTCGCATTTTCTGTCGTTATATTGCTTTTTATTTTTTCCATGTACTTAATTTATTTCGTTTTGTTTTTATTCTTACCGCCTGTTTGTACTTTGTTTATCTCTTTGGCTTTTCGTTAATATATTTTATTTTCTTTGTTGATTCCTTTGTTTTTCTAATTTGTCCTTTTTTATATTTTGTGGTTTTAGCAATGCATTTTATTTTTTTCGCTATTTTATGTTTTCCATTTATTCCGTGAATTCAATTCGCCATTTTTATCTATTCTCGTTATCTCTATTGTTTCAAATTATGTTCCTTCATTCCATACATTTTGTTTTCAAGTTTTCAAACTTTTTAAATTTTTTATGTAAGGCCATTACAAATCTTTTTTAAAAATTATGTCCAAGTACAAATTTTTTTCTGAAGGGGGGGGCAAACAAAAAATAAATATTTATTTTAATAAACACAATTTTTTTTCTTTTTGCATTTTCTTTCGATTGTTCTCGTGGAAGTTTCCGCAGGGTGATTTCGTATAGCGGGGTTGAGCTATTTGTTTTACTAGAAAAATTCAAGCAAACATTACTGAATCAATCAAAAGTTCACATAGGAAAGGGATGCTAAAGTTTTTATTTTAAATAATTTTCCCAACAGTGCAATTTTTAAATTCCCAATAAAAGCTTGAAAGTTCTCTAAGAACTTAATGTAAACATTTAAGAGTACTTTAAGGTATTAACTTTTGGTTGCTTGAATAGTTTTCGTTCTGTTGTGGCGGCACATGGACCGACTGTACACACAAGGCATGAAAATCGGTCAAAGGTGAACCTGCTTGATAACAATGTACAGAAACAGGATTGCAACATTTCACTTATGGACTTTTGGAAAACATTCTGGAATGAATCCAAAGGTAAAGTGTGCGTCAATGGAATTATTCATCTCAGATATGGTTTTCTCTGATATTTTTTACTATTGCGTATTTCGTATACAGTAGCCTGGCGAACGTACATCCTGTGCATACTATACTTTTTCGAACTCTAGTGGAAACATCAGCTTTGGTTTATCGCTTGTGCTTGAAGACTTGTAGATTTGTTTGTTTGGTACATGATAGTAATTCGGCTCGGTTCCGTGCACATCTTCGAAATCTTTGCATTTTTCTCCATCTTGTTGCGCAGTAGGTAGCCAGATAAATTCATTTGATAGTCGTACGGATTTATGAAATGTATAACAATCATCAGTTCATTTTTTTGCCTTTTTCATATAAGGAAGACTATGCAATCACTCTGAAACTCGACTTTTTAAGCTATACCCGGAGTGTCGAGTGTCATATACAACTAGATTCAGTTCGTCGATATCTGAAAATGTCTGTATGTTTTATAGTATGGTTAAATAGCTTCAAAAGTGCATTGGCTCTAGGTGGGATTCACTTTTGTGCCTAACCGCTACTAATGGTCCTTACTTCTCTTCCTTCCTTTTGTTCCACGAGACTGCATCGAAGTGTTATATCGTGGGGAGGCTGATTCAGTCTTAAGACAAAATGATACATTAGAGTGGTTTAGCTCCGAACACATATCCGACTAATCGCAGTGGTGAACTTCCGTTAGCCATTTGGCTCCCGTTTCTGTGAACCATTTAGTTCCTGTTTCCGCGAGCCATCTCAATTCCTCGTCGGAAGTTCTCCCGATACCGATGCCTGTTGCGTGAGTCATTTAGCTCCCAGTTTTGTCGCAATCTTCTCGCATAGTCCATAAATCCTACTCAAAGGGCCAACCAGTACTTGGCGAGGACGGTTCGGCGATACCGAATGGAGCGTAGCTTCTGGTTCGCTGCTTCCGGTTCGTTGAAAACTCAACGACCCACCGCTGGTGCTTCACTCGACCTACTCGATATTGTCCCTGACGGTGAAACTAGTCTGCTCACATGCTTCGGTCCGGCGATTCCAGCTGGTTCGTGGTGCCCAGTACACTGGCGCCTCAAGCAAAGCTGTGCTTGCTCTCTCAGCCTTCCCCTTAACATAATCATTGTAACTTTAAAAGTTCAAATCGATGATATATTTTCCGACCGCGCTGTCTTTCGGCTGCTAGTCATCACCAACTCTGTTTTATGATGGGCAATCGTCTTCGTGTCGAGTGTCTCCTCTTCTAGCGATTGTCCGATTACTTGGAACACCACATCATCCGTGAAGCCGAAAATAGTTATATCTCTGGGAAGGTTCAGCTTCAATACTCCATCGTACACTGCGTTCCACAGCGTCGAGTCGAGGAACGTCAGTTGTAGTTGTGATTCTCCCTTGTCTGTCTCGTAGATCAGTGTTCGGTACTGAAAGTAGCTCTATAATATCCTGCAGAGTTACTCATGCTGTTCAGCGAATGGGCGATTGCTTCCCAGCTAGTACTATTGAAGAATTCTTCACGTCTAAGGGAACCACCACGCAAAAACGATATCCTTATCTCTGCTGTCTCCAAAGCTCCCACAACCGTTTGGATGGATTTCACTGTAGACCTGCCTATAAGGAAGCCGAATTATATGAGATGCCGTTCTCACGGTCCGCGTACTTCGTTAGCTTGTTCAGGATTACTCCTTCTCTCTAACATTACCAAGGGATATATTGACTACGCTGAAAGATCTCCATGTTGTCCCGGCATCGGAAGCAACATCAGCTTTTGTCGCTTCCAATTATCGGATCGTTTTGAACATATCCGGGCTCTCATGTATCACTTCACTTTTATAGCTTTCGCCATCTCGATAAGCTGTTTGTTGGTAAATCGATCTTCATCTTTGTGATCATCTTCCTCACTGTACGGCGAAAATAGATTCATGTTGTGGGGAAAACCTTTCGAAGGTGACCTCCATCTTTTCCGGGCACCTTTCAGGTGGTGCAGCTGAGTCTTTTATCTTTGTTATGCCAACTTTGTAGGTCTCTCCTAAGGAAATTCGCGTTGGCTTTGTGGCAAGGCTTTCTTGTACAGCTTGACTGCTTTGTTGAGAGCGGTTCTTGCAGCTCGCTTCCCTTGAGCTTTCTGACTTCTGTTTTGATTTTAAATATATTTGACACGGCTCAATGCGTTAGCACAACTGAGCCGTGGAGCGCACCTTGGGGGTCATTTGGTCCGTCTTCTCTCGCGTTTTCGTTAACGTCCATGTCATCATCGGTACTGCATTCATCTTGCTCATCGTCGGATGTTCTTATTTGTTGTTTGTGCTTACGGGTCGCTATTGTAAATCCTTCTTCATCGGTATTAGATTCCTTATTGGTGGTGTTGGTTGTTGGTTTGGAAACATTTGCTGTAATCGTTGTTACTTCGATGTTGGTAATGGCAGTTGGTTTAGTGGTACTGGGGCCGATCGTTGTCGAGCTGGTGCTTGTGAATGCCCGGTCTGCAGTCGTTGGTTTAACATACGATGATTGTATACCGGCTTTGGTCGTATTAGGTGGAATTTCTTTAGCATTCTCTGCGCAAGGTTTCCCGTGGTGTAGCGGATGATCACAATATTGACAGGTAGGAATCTGTCCTGGATGCGTGACTAGTATTCGTTGAGAATATTCAACACCATGAGGTGATTTGCATGTGAAAGTCAAGTAAGAGGGAATAGGTTTTGTCGGACGCATTCTCACCACACGAACGCCGTTGCGGAGTCTTGGGAAGAAGTTCCTCCAAGTATCTTCCTTAACACTATTCACCTCTCCGTATTTCGACAGGATTTGTTTGATAGCGAAGGAACTAGTACGTGGTGCCAGGTCATGTATCTTTATTTCAATACTGTCAACATCTATATACGTTGGGATACTGTATAAAATGTCATTACATTCGATGACGTGTTTCATGTTGTTCTGGGAAGCGAATGATTCTGCTTGACTAATGTTTTTTTAACATATTCAGTACCGCATGACGTAAATGGTGGAATTGCACCGCATAAAGTACCGCAAGCTACGTTGAACTTCAAGTTCACCTTCAACATTTGCTCCCCTTCATGAATTGATGGTATTACCGGATATTTCGTGTAGTCAACAGCAACACAGTTTGCCCGCATCGTGATATACTTTTGCTTTGCATTGTCACTCATTGTTTGTTCACGTTTCACACACTAGGCAGAAGGAATCAATTTTTGTCTTTGCAAATAGACCAAGCGTCGCGCGGGTAAATTTTTTATTTGCCCTGCTATTGCAGCGGAGCGATTTCTAGCTTCTGAACTGAGCGAGATAAGAAACCGAAGTGATCTCCGACTTCTTCTCCAAGCTCGGAGGCAACTTATACGTAGATCGATAATCGTCGTATTGCACCCGGCGACCGTTTCTCGGTTTCCCATCCCTTGGTAGGGTCGCATTACACGCCCTTGTTAGTAGTGCCGTGAACTCGTTCGCATTTAGGTTGAAGAGGATACCCTCAAATTCAAGTTCTTCGACGGACACGTTCCTGTGAAAAATCGCTATTTTCCATCTTCACTCGTTTATATTTCTCCCACATATTCATATTCATGTGTAGTTCATAGTCCTGTTATCAATGCTGTACCAGATCGCTTGGTGGTCGCTGTGGATATATCCTCGCACACTTTTCAGTCCATCTTTCCGGTTACTCCAAGGCTACAAAAATTGACATCGATAATGGATTGCCGGTTCCCCCTGCGGTAAGTGCCGATGATACCATTATTTGTAAGATCTATATTTAGCTTTGCTAGAGCATTCTTGATCGCTGATTGCCAGACAAAGTTCTTTTGATTCCAGCGTCTATCTCGAAAATTTCTCATGTTTCTGGTTCTTGGAATATTTCAGAATTAATGTCTCTTCGGCTTCTTGGAAAACGACTTATTCGATTTTCACAAGCTTAGCCTTAAATGGAAGGTTCGGTAGCAGATTTTGATCTGATCAAGTTCATAAGAATCGCACATATGGCTGCGGAAATACGGTATGAACACTACGATCCCATATGAAATCTTTAATTGTCAAAAACTTTTCGGTAAAGCTCATGTATATTGAATATTGAACCACATATAAATCGCCAGGAGTCTGATTTGAATTCAGATTGTTTCCTTATCAAAATTATTTTCGAATGCAACGATCGATTATGTCTCTATCGACTGTTGCGTTTAAAATGGAATCGATTCAGAAGTCGGTCTGGATTAGCCTTTCCATGAGATTTTCGTTTGATGATACACAGATGGGTCCTTCCTTCCGCGACCAGCAAACGTTTCATTTGTTGTTGGACTGGATCGATGATCTCATTTAAAATTCACATTTACCCGAGAATGGTCAAAATAAAAATTATCATGGGATGGTAATTTCTAAAACTACCATAATAGTTTTCAGTTACGAAAAGCAAAACTCTATGGAAGCTATTGTAGCTCTATAAAACGTGACAATTTTTTGAATTTTGGTTATTTTAAAAAAATTATTTGCCCCCTGATTTTTTTCAGCGATTTTGAAGGGGGGGGGGTGACATAATTTTTAAAAAAGATTTGCAATGGCCTAATTTAAATTTATTATTTTCTGTCGTTATATTGCTTTTTATTTTTTTCATGTACTTAATTTATTTCGTTTTGTTATTATTATTACCGCCTGTTTGTACTTTGTTTATCTTCATTGGCTTTTTGTTAATATCTTTTATTTTCTTTGTTCATTCCTTTGTTTTTCTAATTTGTCCTTTTTATATTTTGTGGTTTTGGCAAAGCATACCATTCTATTTTTTTTCGCTATTTTATGTTTTCCATTTATTCCGCGAATCCAATTCGCCATTTTTATCTATTCTCGTTATCTATATTGTTTCAAATTATGTTCCTTCATTCCATACATTTTGTTTTCAAGTTTTCAAACTTTTTTGAATTTTTCATGTAATTTAAATTTTATTCATTTATATCCATTCCATTGGAAAACCCAAACCATACGAAATGATGAATGCACTGCGCTGCTCTGACAGCACTACGCATGAGTTGGCAAGTTGACTCGTGTCGTCTTTGACCGTTTCACTAGATTTATTAATTTGTTAAGGTTTCAACTTGAAGGGTCATTCACTTGTTGTCGAATCAAAATACATTTGAAAAACAAAAATTGCAAATTCAAGAAAATAAACCAAAAATTTTGCTGCCGTCAATTCGTGGCGCACTGCTCTCCGCTACGCGTGTGAATTTTTTCCCCGGTGAGGAATCATTGTTTGTTTTGCCCTCAGCTGCTTGTTAAATTTCTCACTCGCTCGCTGTCGTGATCACTAGAGCAGCTTTGGTTTTTACTGTTGGATGTTTGGCCCTTGCTGTGTTTCTGGGTGGTTCTTGTTTATTACTTCCATGGATATGCTGTTTGTTTTCGGAATACTGTGGAATACTGTTTTGGAATCAATTATTTTTTGACCGGCTCACAGTGGGCCCAAACTTTAAAAAAACGGTCAAAAGTATTTAGTAGCTATAGATGGCGTTTACGTGCTTAAGTAGCTTTAGCAAAGTTTCACGAAACACCATTACTTTTCTTAAGGGGGTACTCCCATTTTGAGATTTTTTTTTTCATTCGACAATAAAACATCTTTTATCTTCTGCAATCATATAAAACAGTTAATTGGGAGTAACTTTGCTGTAAATCCCATTTACCTATACAAGGTGTTTGGTTTACGGTTCATGGTCAGGAGCGGTGATAGACAGTTACAGAGTTTTTAAATATTTGCCTCAAAATACCTCTAACTCAAAAAGTATACCTTGTGTTTTAAATTTGTTTAAGTGTAGAACGATTTTTCTTCCAAATATGATCTTTTATCACCCCTTGAGAGATTCTTGACCATGAACCAAAGACCCTGTATATTTTTGCAGGTGATATAGGGATAGGGGTACTTTGAAATCAGTTTTTGTTGTCTTCTCTAGAAAACGATTTTTTACCATTTAGGCACGTTCCAGAAAGTTCGCATTAGCAGATTGCATAACTTATTTAAATACATCAATATATTTCGATGTCAATTTTTGGGATGAAACGAAATTTTTTGTGAACAATGCTTTTTCAAATTGTGACACTTTGTGAGCCAATAATGAACGCGACTAAAATTATTTTGATGTGTTGCATAAGTAGGTGAAAAAAAACAATCGGGACTTTTTGGGTATTATTAATATTCCGCATAAAAGTTCGTTTTTTTCCAAAACTTGCTATACAAATTCCGTAAAATGATATTGATTGCTCATTTTTTTTCCAAAAGTAGGAGTGTACCGTTAAGAAAAATTAAGGTAATTATCTATTTTGATGCACAAAAAAGTTTTACGAAACTTTGTAGAAGTGACTTTTCCACGAAAACATTAACGAAAATTCATAGGATGGAGAAAATATAAAAAACTGACTTTAAGGTTTCCCTACCAATATATGGATATATATTCCGTAAATAAATTAATAGACAAATAGTATTCAGAAAAGTTACTTCAAAGGAACTGTTCTACAAAGTTGTAGCAGAGAAAGTATTTTTATCGATGAATGAAAAAAAACAAAAAGGGAGTAACCCTTTAAGAAAAATTAAGATGCTAACCGATTCGGATGCTTCTATAAAACTTTACTGAAGACAACTAAGCACAAAAACATTGAAAACCAGGGAATATGTTTGACCATCTTTTTTGCATTTGGGACCACTGATGTCGAATTCTGTTTGTTTATGTTGGTTGTAGTAGATGAATTGTTCTTTGTTATTTTGGCACATGGCATACCGTTGATTACAGAACTGGCACGTGGGCGTCTGCCCGAGTTATGTGCATACCGTTCTTTGAATATAGTTACTGAGTCAAAAAAATTTAAACGGTTCACCCAAGTTAGGTGAAGTTATAATTTCTATGGAAGATCCAACTGTTCAAAAAACTTATTGAAATAGGCAGAAAATAAGAATTTTTGCTCATTCAGCCAATATCTTTGAATACAACGCAACGCAACAATATGTGTGTTACGACGATTTGGTTAGATAGTTAAAATCGGTCAATTAGGTCGCCCGTTGTATTTCATTAAATAAACTTTCTAAAAACTTCAAATGTCAATATGATGGTCAATTTTTTTTCGCAAAACCCGAAATGTTGATTTGATGTTGCAATGCCAAATACTATTAAAAAATTGATCTTTCGTCGAAATTATAGATTCACCTGATTTTGGTGATCTGTTTGAGAATTTTCGACTCTAATACCCTCGAAAGTCAAGTAAGAAGAAATAGGTTGGTTCAGCCGCATTCCCACCCCCACCGTTGAAAATTCCACGGAAAAGTTTCTCCAAGTGTTGCTTGTGGTGGATTCCACTTCTCCTAATCTATTCTAGTGTGTGGCGCCATATCGTGTAGACGAATTTCCTTCACATCATTGTTCATAAACACGGGGATTTTGGTTTTAACGTATTCATGTTAGACATCGTGTTGTATGTTGTTCTTCACTACGAACCATTCTGTCTCGACTAAAGAATTGATCGTTATCATTACTACATCCCTTGTATGATGTAACTGTATATGTGACACTTATGTAAATACAAGCTTTATTTTCACTTTTATCAACTGTTCTATTTCACGCACTGCAGGTCTAAGACGGGTCTGCGCATTGTAAATCGCGATTTTGTTAATCGTAAAGTAAGTCGCAAAGTATGTAGAAATAGAAGGTCAAGTTTCGCAACTGAATGTATTACCAAGGCTTTGATAAACGGTTTATTTCAAAATTTAATCTATTTTAACTCAAGCCTATTTTGTACCGGATTCTACGTGTTTTCTATGTGATAGGTTGCGTTCAAAGAATCTTTCCCTGAATAGCGAGTTATGGAAAAGATGTACATATTTAAATACCATGAAACATTAGTAGGTAATCTAAGTTTTGTTGTCTTTTTTCTCAGCTGGAAAACGAGAGACAGAAGGATTGTTTTTTTTAACCCAGAATGGCTGGAAAGAAGTTTAGTCGGCTTAGAAAAATATATTGCTATATTTGGGTAAAATTTAACTCCTTTTTCGTTTTTCGTTGGATGAAGAAGGATGTACCTATTTCGAATTTACGTATTGCTAGGTAATGATAGTTCTCTGTGTATGACTGTCTGGTGTACCCCATTAAAGAAATACAAAAAAACGAATTGCACTATAATGTGCATGTATAAAAAGTGCAACCTTAAAAAAGCGTTATAGCAATTTTAAATTGCAACACTGCAACATATCAGACGCAAATTCAAGAGTAACCCTAACACAGGTAATTATCATTGTAGCAGCTTATACATATACTCATTCAAATACCGTTTCGTTACAGAACGAGAGCCCTTTCTCATGAGTTTCAGCACTTCTGGTCTAACACTTATTCACAGTAAACATGTAAAGTACATAGTATCACATACCTACGCAACCATAAGCTCTGTTTATAAATAGAAGGCCATTTGAATAGCAAAATGTTGACACCCGGCGTCGCCTGTCACAAGCCAGTCACAACCGCCAGTCAGCAACGCTCTACCAATGTTGCGCATGTTTTATTTACCATTGTAGGTTACCCCCTCTTTCGGATGTCTGAAGCTGAAATCAAGGTCAAAGGTTATCCCTACCTTCCATTCCTCCTGCTAGCTGACGAAGCTTTGCGTTCAGATTTATGTAATCCATTTTGCGAATATGTATACCAAGGATTTCCACTTATTTTACCTCACATCACACTACATACTATCCATCCAGTACGTTCTAAGTTGCACTATTTTCCCACCATAAACATCGATTTTCCATTTGCACTAGCCTCCCTCCGAAGCACGGTCGTCGGCAGAAAAAAAAAGCACCGAACTAACTCGTTCCCGTTCCCGTCCCAGTACTACCGCTTTTTCGGTTGAAATTGGATAATCACTGGGTATTAAAATTCCACCGAAACAAACCCTACGAGCGAGAAAGTTATCAAACGCCCACGATCAGTTCCTGCGCAGATTTCGATCGACCAAACCGAACCGCACAAGATTCCGGAACAACGGAACACACGTTCGCTTCAATCGCTGTACAATCTTCGACTGGTTGCCTGGGCTACATTATACCGTTGATGATGTAGTGGAATTCCAAGATAGGGCAACAAACCAACCATCATTGATGTTTTTATCATCAGCCATCATTCATCAGCTGCTGCTTCATCGTGGTCAAAACCCAACCAGCAGTGCCGCGGTACGGTCGGTGGTACCAGATGGACGTCATCAACCACGATTCACGCGCGTCGCAGGTTGTTCACAGTACCACAGGAAAAGCCGACCCATACGAATATCATAATGCATTAGTATATACCTACACAGAAAACCCACCAGCAGTGGAACCCAGTTGTGTTGTGGGGTTTTGGTAAATGTGTGGGCTCTTGTACAGCACTCACCGCGAAAGACCAATTGACGTCATTGTGTCGAAGGGTCTATAGGCTGCCTTGATGCTCAGAGTTGTATTAGGTGAATGAAGAATAAGCAGAGCTGTACCGAGGTTCCTGATCTGGAAATGCGCGATGAACGATAAATGTTTCCGGGGTGTAGGACCTGGCCGACGTTTGAATCAATAGCTCTGGCCATTCCGAGTGTTTCGGTCGTTGCTCGGTGTGATACTATTTAGTGATCGGCGTTGTGGCCTATGAATTGGAATGACTAGGTATTCAGCACCCGTAAATTTAAAACTGGCACTATGATAAGGATCGATACCAGTTGCACATGGGCCATTCAACATCAGATTTTAAACCTAAATTTTAACTCCAAAATGTTTTCTTGTATTCTTTAGCTAAATAATTTACATGTATTTTTTGTTTTGGCTGAATACGATATTTTTCATCAAGTTATGAGTATTATATTAAAATTTGTTTAAAGTCGAGCACAAAAATTTGTTTTTATGAAGGCATTTTTAATTATATTGAGAAGATTGTGTAAAAATTTCAGAATGATTTTCGAAGTACTTAAGATATTTCAATTATAATTGACCTATTACTGGGCGTTTAGTGTAAAATTGCCTTATTTTAATGTTAATATTGTAATATTTCGCAAAGTATTTTGAGATCCACTTCATTTTAACACGATTCTTAATATTTAAAAAATAGCAGAAAAGTGGACCAAAATTCAATTTATGTATACAATAACAATCCGTTTTTGGCAACATTGTTGTTGGACATAGTAAGTCTTTTATTTATTTTGTTGTACTTAATTTCTCGGTCTCGAAATTAATGAGCCTACACTTTTTCTAACTATTTAATTCTACCGTATATATTAAAAACGTTCAAAATTAAAATAGAATTTATAATAGAAAATTTAAGGCAAAGGTAATCGATAATCACAACGAAGTCATACATTTGGCAAGTATGAAACTAAAATTTTCCTAAGCACATTATTCTACATCTCTCTTTGGCACGAGAATTTTTTTTTCCAGCGATTTCAGTTTTGCCTCCAAACGGAACGTTGCCTAGGAAAGAAAACCCACCGTGCATTGGACTCGCTCAAGTTCACATCAACGAGATCGCGAAAACTGAACATCACAAATTAAGTTTCTACAGAAATGTTTTTCTTATACTACGTTCACACTACAGAGTTAAAACACGTTTTAATAATTAGCAACAAGAAAAATGTCATCAAGATAGCGTTAAAACACGTTTTAACTCGTAGTGTGAACGTAGCATTAAGCATTAATCGCAAGTTGAAATCGTAAGTATAAATGCAAGTCGACGAAAAGCTCGCCCAATGTTTCCCCGAGGACATTGAACATAAATCATGCGAGCGAGCGCTTCGAAGCAGAAACCGTCTCAGTTGGAAAATTTCTCTCTTCGTCGACTTCAGAGCTTTAAATAGCTTAAGTCAAAGTTAAGCTCTAGTTGAGCACAGTTTACACTATAGGGTATGCAATCTGTAATGCAACGATGGCTTAAAAGCTTGTATAATTTGTGTTTTTAATTTTGATGCTAGGGTGGAACACAACACAGTTTTTGTGTGTTTAACAACATTGACTAAATTATGAAGAACAAGCTTGGGTAGTTAGTCCAATTGCGCGCTACTATTTTTTTAAATTTTTTTAAAGAAATTTAAGTCCGTTTTTGAAGACTGGAAATATTTTGGCTTTAGTTAGGTTCATCCGAGTCAAGTACTTGAAATTACTGTTTTGCATCAAAATGCTTGTTTAAACTAATTCTCAAAAGTTGCTCTGAGTTTGATTGGTGTCAATTTGAATTGAGTAATGAACTACAATATACGGAAAGTACCCAAACCAATGGTTCTCATCAGCTTAATCAGAATTTCTATTCTTACGGGTCACCACGCTAAACTCAGGAGAACGCAAATTGCGTATCCGTTAGTGTTGTCCGGGCTTAAGTTGGTGTTGGATTCTGAGACGAAGTCGAAACGCAAATTCCATGACTAATTAAATTGTGTTTGTCTTTCATATTGTCTCAGAGCAATTAAAACACATAACACCACAAAACAGCTTGTTTCTAATTTTCTCGACAACTTTCGATATCGATAAATATGAAATAGAAGCCACAACTGTGATAAAATATCGAAAATAAATCAATTGGAAATTCAATGCAAGTAAGTTAATTATACAGCGAAGGCCCAATGTATCGGTTACCTCTTTTGCCAATTGTTTCTCTTTAGGCAGAAAGTTTTATTAATTCTTATAATTTAATTCATTCCATTCATTTTATTCATTTTGTTAATTTTATTAATTTTAATCATTTAGTTAATTTAATTTAATTAATTCATTTTATTCATTTTATTCAATTTATTCATTTTTAGCATTGAAAATGCTTTACTCCACTATATGGGGCTGGGACTAGGTGTAAAACTAAAATCCAAAATTCGATCCGCGTCACGAAAATGTGGCATAATTTTAAACGACTGTACCGCTGTTAATTGTTATTGTCATTTATATACCAATCGATTCAGAAAAGTCCGACTTAAAACTTGATTGCAACTTTAAATTGGTGTTTCAACTGTACACTAGACTGCCCAAAAAAATGATAAATTTTTGAAAACTCAATCGGCCCACCTCTGAGTCGATTCCTAGTCCCACCAGGAGTACTTGCACCAAATTTGAAGCCAATCGGACAAGTCTTACTACCGGACCAACGTGCCTGAAGTTTGTATGGGATTTTTCAACAATGTACATGGAGAAAACTCACTAGTTCGTATTTTCGCCACTAGGTGGCACTGTATGTATCGTATTATCACTGTGAGTGAAAATAAGAAAGATAATTTAATTGTCTACAACTTTGTCGAAGACTGCTAGTAAATTCAGCTTTTTTAAAAGAAGTTATTAAACTTTTAACGGAGTGATGTCTGAGTCAGTTTTGCATGGGGCCTAGCAGTGCATGGTTGTGTATCAGTACTCGAGTCCCGCGAACTATAAATTTTTGTGAAATAATGGTATGATTTAGCTGAATAGCATGTTTACAAGAATTGTTGTAAATAATTCGAGCTATATTTTGGTAAGAAAATTTTAGTTTCACCTGTGACCGCATAGAGGGCGCCACTACTAACTTTTCATAGAAGAGAAATAGAGTATCAAGATGTTCGGATGAAATACTGAAAAATGCCTGCTCTATAACTTTGTAGAAGACACCAAATTTCTATCTCTCTCCGTTGAAGAGTGAGTGTTGGCGCCCTCTATGCGGTAACAGGAGGAACGAAAATTTTCTAACCAAAGCATGACTCGTATTATTTACTATAATTATTGTAAACATACCATTGAGCTAAACCTAACGATTATTTCGCAAAAATGTTTAGTTCGTGTGAATCGAGTACTGATACACAACCATGCACTGTTAGGCCCCAAGCAAAACTGACTCAGACATCACTTCGTTAAAAGTTTTATAACATCTTTTAGCAAAGCCGGATTGACTAGCAGTCTTCGACAAAGTTGTAGACAATTAAATTATCTTTCTTATTTTCACTCACAGTGATAATACGATGCATACAGTGCCACCTAGCGGCGAAAATGCGAGCTGCTGGGTTTTCTCCATGTAAATTGTTGAAAATTCCCATACAAACTTCAGGTACGTTGGTCCGGTAGTTAGACTTGTCCGATTTGCTTCAAATTTGGTGCAAGTACTCCTGGTGGGACTGGGAGTCGACTCAGGGGTGGGCCGATAGGGGTAATTTTTTCCTGTCACTACTGTACACTATTGTAAAATCCGTATTATTGTAAATGCTTTGGAAAAATGTAAGAAGACATACTGAGTTTTCACTTACGTTTTGTTAATTGTTGATGGATTTTCATGATTCGAACACCAATCGATTCAGAAAATTGCCAGTAAAAAATTGTCATCAAATTAATTTGTGTGTTTTATTAGCACACTATTACAATTTTCCCAAATTTACGCAACTCTTTCCCTAACACAGACCTCATCTCGACACGTCATAAACGTCTTACACATTTCATCGCTTGACATAAAAGGAATGTTTCTGGCCGAATTCTTTCACTGCCATACCTACTCTGCTGATAGAACGAGGTAGGTTATCGCTACTGCTGCTGGTAGGATGTCAAATACATCTTTCATTTGATACGAGCCACGGAAGGGGAGCGTTTGTGTGTGCTGGAAGGATTTTGCTCGTAGTTCCAAGCGACGATGGCGGAACAAAAGCGAGATGGCGAATTGCTGGTTTATGCAGTGTGTTTAGTTGTGTAGGCAAGACTCAAATCGTTCAATAGGATTCTATTCCTGTATCACTAGACAGTTATTAGCAAACCGTCCTTATTAGGACGAATATTGTGGGTATAAAATAACGGAAAAAGAATTGACGAAGAAAATTCCTTTTATTAACTTGTATTAAGTTTGTGCTTGTCAACCAGTAAATCATAATATAAGCAAATATTCTTCAAACTAATAATGTACAAACTAGAAGTCTTTTGCAAAATGAATAAATGTGGTAAACCTGCCAGTAAGCGAAAGCCACCCTAAAAAGAATGATGAAAATATTTTTATTTGTCGTACAAAAGGATGGTCTTCCATCTGTACCAAAAAATTGATAAAAAAGATCACCTTGTTTCAGTGCTTGTTTGACATGAGCTGCGAAAGGAAAATGTTCGAGTGTGTACGCAGCAGAAGCGAATCGCCGGCAAGGGTCGATTCGTTTCAAAGGATTTTCGTCCCGTATCACAAAACATAGTTATCAGCAAATAGTTTTTATTAGGACGAATACATAATGGAAAAAGAATTCAATTAGAAAATTCCTTTCATTAATTTGTATTAAGTTTGCGCTTGTTAATTCTGTACCTTTACCAGTGAATCATAATATAAACAAATCCACATGCTGCAAAAATCCATTTATTAGTTTGTCTTAAATCTGTGCTTGTTAATAATCAATTCTATATATTTAGTAGTGAACAATAACAATAAAAGTAACAACGCAATGTGTGTGTGCCCTGAAAAATAACGCTATATTGATGCGATGATGGTGCACATGGTGTTCGCTAGTCATGTCGCATTTTCAAAGTCGGTGGTCGTGTCTTGTACACAATCCTCTAATTTTTAATATTCGTTTAATTTGTTTTATACATAAGATTTTTATTCGGAGTATACGAAACGTGTAAACACATGTAAAAACGCAATGCGTATAAAAACCCGTATCAATTCCATAAACTGTGCCAAAAAATTACACGTTACATTGAATGCAAAAAACTTAGACGATTTTATGAAAAGTGGTGGTTTCAGATTTTGCAATTAACACACTGAGAAAATATATTCATAAATCTGCTACGAATAGGTTTCGTACAGCAAAATTTTTGAAATATAAGAATTTTTCGTACATATGACGAATCATTCGTAGTTTTATGGAACCATTTTTATTTTTATTGCAAATTATCCGTAAAAAAAACCAAAACGACTTAGACAGGTTTATTATGAATCGATTCCAATGGTCAAACAAGCGATTTCTTCCCGAAGAATCTCCAAAATATTTATATATAAAAAATCACATCACTGAACGAATGTAATCGTAAAACTGCTAATTAGTTTTTATTTAAATTAGTTGCCCGTTAATTCAATGTTTGTAATATATACGAAAAATGTTCGAAAATGCATTTCCAAGCAACCCACAATACAATATTTTCCGAGCAACCCGCAATAAAATAAAAGTATTTTTAAAAGAGCTACGTAAATATTACGAATATTTTCGTAAATAATGTAAATAACGATCTACTCAACTCACAAAATTATGCAAATTCCCAAATGGGACAATTTTGGACGATACTTAATTTTTGTGCATAAGGACACATACCTTACATAAAGTACGGTTTTTGTTTTAGTGTTTCGGATTCTCCTCGTCAGTAACTAGCACCAACTGGGTGTCTAGTTAGACGATGTATCTAAGCTAGTACCCAAATTAGCACTAGTTAGACACTAAAATCCAACAAGTCACACGTCTTGCGTGAACACTAAACAACTGGCTTATACCGAGTGATGTCTCGATAGTAAGCACAGAAGTTCTGTTTGCCGACGAAGAATATGAACCGAAACTGTCTTATGGTTTGAAGACCCAAACGCCTGAAATTATGCAAATTCTCAAATGGGAAAATTTTGGACGATATCAAATTTTTTTTGTGCATAAGAACACATACCTTACATAAAGTACGGTTTTTGTTTTAGTGTTTCGGATTCTCCTCGTCAGTAACTAGCACCAACTGGGTGTCTAGTTAGACGCAAATTTCGTCGGCAAACAGAACTTCTGTGCTTACTATCGAGACATCACTCGGTATAAGCCAGTTGTTTAGTGTTCACGCAAGACGTGTGACTTTTTGGATTTTAGTGTCTAACTAGTGCTAATTTGGGTACTAGCTTAGATACATCGTCTAACTAGACACCCAGTTGGTGCTAGTTACTGACGAGGAGAATCCGAAACACTAAAACAAAAACCGTACTTCACAAAATTAGTTTTATGCAGCGTTCTTTTTACCTCAAAAATCAATTTGTTTCATCCGCTGATTAACAAATCGATCTAGTGGAATCGATTTTTCCCCAAAATATCCATCACTGCGAAAGGTGTTCGTAAATAATGGGAAGTTTCTCGTGTATTTTATCAAACAATTCTTACTATTAACGAAAGATCATCAATTGCGTTATTCACGGTTTTTGCCAATCTCCACAATATGTATTCACAAAAAATTAATTACTACGAGAGTTCATCTCATTTTCGTAAACATTTTTCGTAAATGGTACCAACAAAAATGTACCATCATTCTAGTACACAATAGTGGTGATGACTTTGAAATAAAATCGATTTTTTTTAATTAAAAAAAAAATAATGTTGTCAAATAGCGATCAGAAAATTCGAAAAAAAAATAAAAAAGTAACACCTAAATGATAAAATTCTTTCGATGAACGAAAAACAAAAACCACAAAAATAAATTCGATCTTACAAAGAATATTTGTACTATATAAAAATATTTTATAAAAGAACGAAACACTTCGTTTCGTTCACGAAAAATAGTTTCGTTATCGGCGAAAACTTTCGAAAATTTCGTTATTTTACATATTTTGTGTAAGTTGCACTTACACAAAATATGTAAAATAACGAAATTTTTCGTACAAGTCGCCATTTTTTGCAATTCGTGAAATTAACGAAACCAACTATTTACAATGTACGAAAATGTTACGTTGCAGAAAATAACGAAAGCGGTTAAGCGAAATTCAATCAAATAGACTTGACGAGTAGACGCCAAATGTCGAACGGGCTTGACTAGCAGAGAGCAAATCTAGACCAACATGAGAAAAGGGCGGAAGTTCAAATGAGAGTCTCTCTTTGTTTACTCTCTCTTCCGTCAATAACTCGGCCGCTTTTACATTTGCTACTTAACTCTTAGCACAATATGCTAGACGACATCAGAGTCTTTCGAAATTTATTGAAACAAAGTTGGAAAGTTTTATGTTGACGCCATAATAATCGAAAGTGAAAGTAAACAGAAAGAGACTCTCATTTGGACTTCCGCCCATTTCACATGTTGGTCTAGAAATATTGATATTTGACGCCATTTTGGAAACCTAGATGACTTCCGATTTAGCGGAATGCTCTAAAACCCAATAAACATGGGCAGTTTTGAGACGGGTTCCAAGAGTAGACACCAAATATCGTTGTCTGAGACAAGATTGAAAAACAAGATGGCGACTTTCGGTATCAATATGGATATTTTCGGAGCGGGCTTGATGAGTAGACACCAAATGTCGATGTCTGATGCCATTTTGAAAACTAAGACGGCAACTTTCGGTTTAGCGGAATTGTTTAAAACCCAATCGATAGGGGTATTTTTGGACGAGTAGATACCGAATATCGATGTTTGACACCAGTGGAAATCAGAATGGCGACTTCCAGTTCAGCGCAATGCTCAAAAAGCTATCAATATGCATGTTATCAATGATGAGTGCATGATATAGATGTCAATGTCTGAGATCATTTTGAAATATAAAATAGCGCAAACCGAGTCATAAAGCTGACAAAATCGGAGGTAGACAAAATAGGGGCAGAAAAAATCGGGTCGTCGCTGAATTACTAAGGTTACAAAGATTTTCACTAAACCCGAAGTCGCCATCCTGGATTATAATGTGGCATCCGGAATTGACATCCGGCATCACAACTATTCCAAAAATTCTCACATTGACGTTGTTTAGAGATTTTGACTAAACTAGATGTCGCCATCTTACTTTTAAAAATGGACTTAGACATCGACATTTGGCGTCTACTCGTTAGTCTTGTTCCGAAAACACCCATATTGTAGAACTACGGGCCAATTTCCAAGAATTTAAAAGGCGAAATAAACCATGTTAATTGCGAAATCCGTGCAAAAAACCCTGTTACAAGATCGTCGTTTTTTCCCTTAAAAAGATTTAGAATCGTTTTGCTAAACAGTTTTAATTGCAAAAAACCGTGTGAAAAAGCTGTGTAAAAAAATCGTGCAAAAACAATGTAAAGTACCTTATTTTTTTATTAATTTTATTCATTTAATTCATTTAATATATTTTGTTCGTATTATTATTTTATTCAGTTTTATGCATTTCATTCATTCTGCTCATCTTATTTATTTTATTCTTTTTAGTGATTTTGTTCATTTTATGATTATAATACCTAAATAAGAATTCTGGGATTCTGAAGGGAAACTCAATGCAGTTTCTGAGATTTTAGAGAATTTGATTTGATTATTCTGATAAAGAGATTATGATTCTTTACTTCCAGTTATGTGATTCTTTATGACTTCCCCAGCCTAGAGGACGTGTGATACGCGGTGGCCTAAGCCAAAAATTGATCCCTTTGATTCCTGCTCCAATTTAGTAAAAAGTGCCGAAAACATGACTCTCTTTATCATTTTCTGTATCGCTGGGACTTTCAATGTTTTGTAATAAATTTGTAAATGCATTTGTTATCAATCTTCTTATCTATTCGTATTAAACATACCTGCTTCTCTTTCCCATAGTTTGATAATAACAAGCGACGCACACGCGAAATTGCTATCATATTCGTCATACAAATCAAAGTATGCGACGCAGTTAATGCTTATATTAGGCCGCTCAAAATTATTTCATATTCTCGTTACGAATATAATCGACAGTTTTTCAATTCAGTCCGTTTGCCACTTTAAATTTTCTTTCCTCGAAATTATTTGGCGTTTTTTCTTTTTCTGATTCGTCTGCTTTAAATAAAATATTTAAATTAAGTGACATTTTCTCGCCATTCACTGTTACGAGACTACTAAAACCTATCGATAAGCACTTAATGAGTCTCTTGGTGAACTAATGCCCAAAGAATTCAATAATCGTGGATGGATTCGAGCACAGTGTTTTCGAATCTCTATCCCTACTCCCAATCTTCCCCTTCTCGTGAGCTGGCAGTAGTATATCAATAAGTAGTGATCATAAATATCTTGATACTACCAGGCATTATAACTTATTGATTCTCTGTATAAATTCACAATATCTACATTTTATTTTTATAAAATGTAGATATTGTGAATTTACTTGAAAGCTAGATTTTTGGGGCTACTCTGCAGAGTCTTAATGTCGGCTTCAGGGGATATACGAATGATGTGTGCGCATGTATATATCTGTCGAAAGAGCGGTACTTTCAAAAGGCTAACAACGTGTTTGAAATATTTGAAAAGTATAATTTATGTATAATTTATTTTCTAGAAAATAATTCTATTATTCATCTTCCTCCGTGCGGTAGAAGTCAAACCAAAACAATCATTATGCACTCGCTGTCTCTTGCTGCTTCATTCATTTGTTGGTGTCACATACCATATGTGTGCGTTTCCTAGACGTCAAATGGCTCAGTTCAACAGTTGACAACACGGTTGACTACGAATTGATATCGACTAATCTACCGAGTGGATACTCCAAGCAAGCTTGACGCACGATAATAAATGATGGTCTACGAAACTGCTATTTTCGTATGGATTATGTGTGCGTGAGTGTAAATCGAGTGGCAGCTGTCGTATGCAGAATAATACCTAACAATATATGGATTAAAGAGGTCGGTGGTTAGTTTAGAATGACAATGACAGATACTCATTGTTCATTATTTCATAGTTGTCGCCACTCTCCTTACATATACTCTGTGAATTGTATAAAGAAAGAAAAGAACCTGTTCTGAATTGAGTCCTAGAAAAAACAGCGTCGTTGAATTGTCATTTTCATTTGCTATAAAAATTCATATTACAGCTTGCAATCTAAAACTTTTTAGCATAGGCCCTTTCACGAATGTCACTGCATGCTAAGACAAGATATAACAAAAGGGGGGAGTGTTCGTTTCTGTTCCAGTTTTACGTCAGAATATTCCAGCTCCTCATTGGTTGATTCTGACTTTTTGCATCGTAAGCAAAGATACTGCAGGGATAGCGAAATGATGTTTGGCAGTGTTCCTATATTTATAGGAATATATTGTCATTACTTTTGACAAATAAAATTGATACAGTTAAAAAAATAAAAATGATTAAATTTTAACAGGAATTGTGCGGAAAAGTAGAAGACCTTCATCGAATCACTTGAAAACAGACTGTTCATAGAGGGGAAACGTAAACAAGTACCGCCAATCAAATCAATAATATGGAGAAAGATCAACATTGTGATTGATTTCCATTTCATACGCAAATGATAAATTTGGCTTAAGAAGTTAAAATTACACTAGTTTACAAAATAAAAATAAAAATCTGAACTTCAATATTCGAGCACCGTTTCTGATGTAAAATTTCGTGCTGAATCCGAAAATGAGGTCCAAAAAATTTATAGTAGAACAGTTTTCGTGTCACAGTTTAAAAATGAATTTCACCTTTAAAATAAAAAGTGCCATCAGTAAAATCCAAATTCCTTCGGTTGTAGTGCATCGATATGAAATATTATAATGTTGAATTAAAGGTAATTG
Source organism: Topomyia yanbarensis (assembly GCF_030247195.1). Lineage (NCBI taxonomy): Eukaryota > Metazoa > Arthropoda > Insecta > Diptera > Culicidae > Topomyia > Topomyia yanbarensis. The sequence goes on from NC_080671.1 coordinate 84,473,715, forward strand.
AATGCACTTTCGATCGTTAGAACATTTTGTTTTAATGCGACTACTGGTTCTGGCGTTATTTACGAATCTATTGAACTTTTTCCTAATTTTTCGTCATTTTTGAAGAAAAATGAGCGTTTGGTCAATATTTTGGGCAAGATAAAGCAAACCTTAAAATTATATTTTTATGGGAAATTAAAGCCTATTAATAACCAATGAAAATAAGCACTTATGAGTTTTCATCGGATGGAAATTTTGAAAGTTATTAATTTTTTTGTAGAATGGAGATTTTTGTGTTTTTCTGGGCCAACTTATTGAACCGTCTCGATTCCAATTTTTTCTAGGGTTTGTTTCATAATATATGAGAGATTCTCTGTCAGAATTCTGTTAAACAAGTAAATGAAAGAATTTTGAAATTTTGAAGAATTTTGAAAGATTTTAATGTGGGGTAATGTTTATCCAAATGATTCAAGATTCTAATAACAATAATTTCAGACACAATGAAATTATAAGTCATCGAATGATTGGTATGCAATACTGCTTGTAATATTTACAAGTGTATTACATAAAATAACACTCTTAAGATACAAATTTCGTTGTAAACTAAATCCGCACATATCATAAAATTCGTTTTTTGAAACGCTAGCTGCTCAACTGGGTTTTGTACAATGTTAATACAAACTATACGAATCCGTAGAAATATGTGATACTACATACGTCAAGTATTATAAAATTAATAATATGTAAACTTTTAATTTGTTTTCCTTCATAGAACAACTAACAATTCGTGTTTTCAAATTATGTAGGACATCGAACAAGACTTATTTTAGGTTTAAAATCTCAAAATCGGATCTTCAGAATAATTTGAAGAACGTAGAATATTTTATAATTACACTTAGATGTTTTACGCAATATACTGTAGTATATTGAAGTTTTGTGAACCAGTACAGTGAAATCGATACATCGTGGAAGCCAATGTGAATCCAATATAATTTCAAATTATAAACTTCAAGAGGTTTTAATGACGTAAAATAAATTGTTAGTAGAGAAAAAAGGGGACGAATTTGGTGGATAAGTCATCATTCGTGAAGCTAGTGTCCGAATTTAACATGTGGCACCGTCATAAGCTTCCGATGTGTGTATCAAGGCATTGTGGAGCGTGCAGTTTACAACGTATTTTGACCATATACGATTCTGTATGACACATGTAAATATTATGCGCATTTTGAAATACAAAATTTTTAATAACATTAACTCCACTGAGCCTGTAAATATTGTTATCAGAAGTCTTGAATCGTTTGGATAAACGAGTTCGAATATTACCCCACATTAAATTCTTACTTGTTCAACAGAATTCTGATAGAGAAGCCCTCATATATTATGAAACAAACCCTAGAAAAAATTGGAATCGAGACGGTTCAATAAGTTGACCCAGAGAAACTCAAAAATCTCCATTCTACAAAAAGTTGAATAACTTTCACAATTTCCATCCGATTTAACCCAATAGGTGCTTATTTTCATTGGTTATTATCAGGCTTTAATTTCCCATAAAAATATAATTTTTAGGATTGCTTTCTGTTGCCCAAAATACGCTCATTTTTATTAAAAAAAATGACGAAAAATTAAGAAAAAGTTCAATAAATTCGTAAATAACGCCAGAACCAGTAGTTTCACTGAAAAAAAGTTCTAACGACCGAAAATGAATTCAATTACCTTTAATTCAACATTATAATACTTTATATCGATGCACTACAACCGAAGATATTTGGATTTTACTGAACGCACTTTTTATTTTAAATGTAAAATAATTTTTTTCACTGTAACTCGAAAACTGTTCTACTGTAAATTTTTTGGACCTCATTTTAGATTTAGGAAAATCAACAATCGCATATATCGCTTTGGCAACATTGTGCGTGCTTTTGAGTGTGTGTAATAAGTATTTTCAGATGAATATCGAAGATCAAATAAAAATTTAGAAAAAAAACCATCTCATCAATTTCGTTTTCGTTTCGTAAAGAAGTTATTTTAAATTACTGGAGTGAGTGAATTCTACGGAATTTAGTGAAGGATAGTAGGGGAGCCCGGAGCTAGTTGGCGGTTGGGGTAAGTTGGCGGAATCCCTTTTTCTCTGTTTCTATTAGACATATAGCGCTGCCTCTTCTTGTGTACCTCAAGTTATGCGAAACCCGTTATTGTTGCAAAACGATTTGTTTGGTGCAAGTTGTGGGTGATATTGTGTTTTCGAGCACACCAACTAAATTTTCTAAATTTTAAATACTTTGCGTTATTTAGGCTGATTTTTAATCTATTTCCTGAATGATTATATTTTTCGATAGCGCGTGAAAAGAGCTTTCAGTATCCGTATAGATATTACATCTATCCACAAACAAAGGTTATTTTTTAACTAGTTTTTAATAAAATATTCGGTTGGGGTAAGTTGGCGGTACTGCACGCGGGGCAAGTTGGCGGTACTATTTACAGTGCAAAAAAAGTCATCAAAAAATTTTATTTCTGGAATTCACTCCAAAGTAAGAAAATCTTTTTCTTGTGTATTTCGCCAATGTAGAAGACATTTATTCCGGCCAATTGCATGAAGAATTTCGAAAATTTGCTTTTGAATATGGAGTATGCGTCAAAGTCAAAATGCCGTGGTGTTGATACTGAAATATAATAGAAAATGTCGGTTAATATACAGTTTTTTCGAAAAGACATTCAGCACGTTCCAAAAGGATCCTTGAAGTAATTGAATCTCCATTTGATTGCTTAGTTATTGGCGTATCATCACATACCGCCAACTTACCCCGGGGTCGGGGGAAGTTGGCGGGTTTTCCGCGTCACATATTTTTGTCTCTAAAAATGGAGACAATACATCAAACACTTTTAAAAAAATCAGAGATGTTGCCAACAGTCTGCTCTTTCATGCCGAGTGTTCTAGTTTGCAAGACCTACCTACATCAAAGCAGTAAAAATTGAAAACTGAAAGCACCGCCAACTAGCCCCGGTCTCCCCTACAAGTGATTTAAGTTTGATTTATTGTGCAATTACGTGAAAGATGTCGGTGTGTATTGCGAAGATTGAGTTAGTAGCGATGAAGAAATTTGTCCCATCGCCAATTTTAAGATGAGAAACCGGAAAAAATAATGAGTGCTTTATTTTTAATTTATTACAAATCTACTAGTGATAAATGCTAAAATGTTAGTTAAATTCCAAAGATTTTTTTTCGTTATTACATTGGTTGAAATTGTAAAGTCGTGTTGTTGTATTTTTTTGTTTAAAGTTGAGTAATTAGGAAATGAGATGAATAGAGGGGCTGAGAAGAATTAGGGTGTGTCTACCCTATTAGATTCAGAATCTAAGGTTTTGCTTATAAAACTGTGATCCTACACACCTAGAAAAAATAATGTAAATTTACGTCTCCTGACCCTGACATATACGAGCATCAAAAAAAACTTAGTTTTACGTTTGATTTTAATTTTACATGACGTTTAATTTCGTAAATCATGTAATTTTACTCCACATACAGCGTTTGTTCTGAATGGTAGGAAGTGTAATTTTATGTCATTGCGCATGTAAAGTATATATTTCATGTAAAATTAAATGGAACACGGTAATGTTCCGTCATTTCGTAAATTACGGTTTGTTGATTTGTGTCATGTTTACAATTACGTCAACGATAAAATTCAGATTTTTTTGGTGTGTAAATTATAATTTTTAAATATTGAAGTTATAGCTTTGGATTTTTTACTTAGATGAATTTGTCCAAGTTTCGTTAACATTTTACCTTGCGTAATGCGTAAATCCAGTTTAAATTCTCCTGCAAGTACAACTGATTACCAAGTACCTCATACCCCCTGGTTATTTTCAGATACATGTGCCATGTCCTGTTGCAGTTTTTTACTGCTTCGCGCATAATAATAAACCAACCACTAAGTTCGTCGTAAAGCCACTGACATTTTTATGACACATTGTATTGCTCCGGTAGCATGCCGCAGCATAAGGGGTTTGAGAAGAAACAAACACGTCAACTGCCAGTGAATTGAAGAGGTAAAGTCAAGTGCAAACCATAAAAAAGCTAAGAGTGTGCCTCTGATTACTCTTGGGAAATGGTCTTGTTTACCCCTATAAGAATAAATTTGTTCTAGGAAAAAGTTAACAATCATAATATTCAATTTGTAGTTATAAACATGATGAGGTCTGTGTGTAAGATTTTAACAGTTTTCTCGTCAAACGTGAGAAAAGTGGATATGAGCAATTTGAAGTGATTATCACATTCAAGAAAATTCTCATTCTGAGAAGATTCATGACCAAACGAAATTTGAACCAACTCGCTCCCTATTTGGTAGCAGGTGTAGAGCTGTTTAAGTCAAACAACAGTGCAAAAGATGTAACGAAGTTAAACCTTGAACTATCGCTAATGGAAGAGAAACTTAAAAGAAACATTGATTACAGTACATTCTCATCGCGAGTAACTTCACGATCCTTATCGAAAAGCGCATCAGAACAGGTGGCACAAAGAAAAACGGAAAACTAATGGGCAAGCAAATAATTTTTCGCTCTCCTTCCACGGAAACACACACCCTCTCAAGTGCCTGCAGAGATGCTATCGGCAAGCAGAAGAGTGGGCAAAGTTACGATTATTACAACTTTGTGCATACGGTATGCGAATAAATGTCGAGAAAATTAGGCTTTTAAAGTTCAGTTACTGTCACATTGTTGGTGCAGTTGGAAGCAAGCAGCCTTCGTGCTATCAAGCATGAGACATCGCGGCCGATGTGAGAAACCAGCAAACATGGTATGGTTTGTGACTTGTAGTTAACTTTTATTACAATCGCATCGTACAAAACTGACATTTTTAAATCCAATTCAAGTTCAACCAATTTATTGAAACCGAAAAAAAACATGGGGCATGCCAAGGGCAAAAACTAAATTTCAGTAAGGTCCACTTGATCATCGTTTTGCCCTTCAACCGGCGCAGTCCCATCCCATACTTGGAACACATCCAAGTTGTACCAGGGAAACTGAAAGTAACACCACCTGACCTGAAAAGCTACCCCAGCAGGCGGCATTCACTTTGTGCAGTCAGTCATGTACCACCCACGTCTCCCTCCGCTCGATTGCACTTGCATTTTCAATTCACACATTCTCTTTCTAAAAAAGCAACAAAGTGAACTAATCAGGTTTTTGCCTTCCTTCAGCCGTCTGCGGGTTTCTCTCACACCGTAACTTCACATCCGATATATCCGAACTTCCAATCAGACTTTGAGCTCGATCCAGTGACTCACAGTCACCGACAGGCGAACGTGCATTTTGCACTACATGCCTGCCTGTCTACACCCGTAGATGGTGGGGTGCTCCCTCGTCTCCACTCGTCCAGCTGCCCTCTGAATGGCAGCTGTTGCTCGAGTGTCAACACTAGGTGATGTCCATAGGGTCTGGTCTACTACGAGAGCATAATGTGCGGGGGCATTGACATACATCGATTTCGATGTGTAAACAGCTAACCTCATTCCGTCTGGTTCCGTTGTTGTACCTTCCATACCTACTCTTTCAGCCAGCGGCTCGATCGATCGAGCAAACGAGCGTAGCTTGGGTTCACTGATCAATGCCGCTACTCCGATGATATGTTGTTTTTACTTTCAACTGTGCAAACCGGCTACGCATTCTAAACCGAAACGGCCACTTGTAGGATTGTTTCGTTGAGCTAACATCGATGGCCTATCGGGATTGGAGTGGCAACAACTGTTGCATGTAGGAACCCAGCCGGGGAATGTACGCTCATTTTACACTAGGTGGGTTTCAGGTTTCATGCTGCGAGAGGTTACTGAATATTGCAGGGCAAAGTCGTTGATCCGGGCACTTGTAAATTTTTCGACTCGTTAGCTTGGACCTCGGTATTCGTATACACACAACTCAATTTGTTTCCGCACCCTTTTGAATCGGAATTAAGGTGTTTGTTATTGGTACAGTTATTGCTTGTATTGTCGAATCGGAAGGTTGTATCGGCTAATTTGGTTGTATTAAAGCGGTTGTCATGTTCCAGTTTGTGACATACAAACATGCCTGTGGCTAGCAATGATGCAGGGTTTTGTCTACTTTCATGTTTTTAATAATGCATAAAATTATAGGCTCGGCCAAAATTTTTATAATTCTTCCATGTTGCGCCTAGTTTAGCACTTATATGCATAGATGTGGGATGCGATCGACTGTATATCTTCGAAAATGTTTTACATTTGGTTCTGAATTGGTCAGACCGGACTAAGTCGCAAAACATCAAAAAATGGGATAATGATAAAAAAAAATTTTCAGCTACATTCAACTTTTGCCAGATTTGAAATAAGTAACAATAAACAAGAATTATGGCAAAAATAAATTTCCAATTATAACGTAAAGGATGCTGCGATTCAAACTTTAAACTCGTTTTTTTTCGAATTCAATATATTGTCACTTAGTTCGACCTGACTTAACACCGACCAATTATATTAGATTTTAGCTAAAAATCAACGATTTCTTTGATTTAGCAAAGCAATCTTCTTGCATCGTGAAAATGTTGTTCCAATTGATAATCACGAAATAGTAACAACCTGAAACTGGCATCTCCACTCTTCAAGTTGAAAAAAAAATGGATCATGTTCAGTCTTAATTAGCTTCATTCAAGCTGTTTATTCAGTTTATTAGCCAGACATGTTCTGTAATCAAATAGTTTCCAGAACCCATATACAAACACCGCGCCATAAATGGGTTCTTCTAAAACAATCCCATAAGAACCGTTACAGTAAATATGCCCTTTATCACAGTAATCCCTCCCAAACCAGCTAATCTAATCGACTAATAATAAATAAGCTCATTAAATTATGTATACCCATGTCTCGACTTGTGCAGTCGTCGTTCTATTGGTGCAATCTGCGGAAGGAGTGATCTGCCCTTTTCTTCACTAATTAAATTTAATAATCACTCTATTGGATACCAGCTCAGCTTTCCATGCACTGCCTTGAAGATATCTCATATATACATGAAAAATTGACAGCGTTCGAGAGGGGGAAAAGCCATAAAACGCCCTAAACATCCATACGAACGATTCAGCAAACCATGCGTATCAATTAGTGATAGAGGATAGCTTCTTCTCCGAGTAGCATCTCGTAGGTCTATCTATATAAAAAAAAACCAGATCGGCATTTTACGACCAACCTCCGTGTCGGTTTGGGTCAGCTTTGTGTGGGCCAACACGTCCACTAAATCAATTTTCGACAATGTTCTTAAAGGTCTTCTTTATTCTGGGATCGATCGAGGCTGTTGGGCGGCGCGATCGTAATCTACCTGTGAGATCATCCAACTGCAGAAACTGTCCATAAAACGGTACTTCAAAAAAAATCGAAGAAACGGATAAATCTAACTGTGAATGTAAATTAGCCGTTGCCACTTCACGGGGTGACTGCTAAATTTGATGTGATAGGTTAGAATGCGATGAAGATGGAACTGGAACTATAAAACGGTTATCGTGGTAATTGTTTGTTGAAATTGTATTGTATTTTTCAATGTTGAACAATTCTGTTTTTTTACATGTTTCTTTATTTTTTTAAGGTTAGATAACGCATCGGTGGTACGGTTCAGCACGTACATGGGTTGACCGTTTTCATGCGAGATGCTATCAGTCTGCTAATTAAACACTTGAAATGGTAACCACCACCAAAGTCGTAAAGATCAATTCAATACCTTCATGCAATAGATACACATAATTTGGAAATTTCCCCTCATTTATTGTATATTCCTTCTTAGGGTGATGTTGCTGAGCTCATATTTGAATAGCGTTTTTTTTTCAAATTACTATTTGTATCCGAAGACTCAAGAATTTAATTCTCTTCCTCATGTTTCAATATTCCAAAAAAATGAAGTTTAACCTATATATGTTTGTTTATACATGTAAAAATATTTTTTCCATTTATTATTTCGACTAATTTGAAGTTACATTTTCTTTTTTACTTTTTAACTACATTCAATCAGCTAGAGATTACTGAGTAGGGAAAGTTATGGAAATGTAGAGCCATAGTATCCACGTTAAATATACATATCGGAAAACTAAAAGAGGCAGGGTCAATAGAAATAGGCTCAAAATCTTACGGACTAATCTTTTGTCTTCTGCTGGCAGGAGTCGAGCTTAGGCAGCATGAGGCATTGATAAAGATGGGTACAGTACAAGAGAGAACGAGATGCATCCAAAACTATGGATATCGACAACCTTGGATGAGCTTGAAAGAGGAATGAATTTCTATCCACGTCATATGCAAGGTCATGTATCAGTAATTTGTTACATCACTTATTTGTTGTTCAACGCCGTCACTCGTTTATTTTCGATTCAAATTCAAATACAGTCGCTAAGCTATTTTTCTTTATATGCTGGCTCTGAGGGCGATTATCGAGCAAAAATGCAACAGACATAGAATCAGATTGATTTTCTGAGACAATATACACAGAGAGCGAAAAATATCGATGAAGGATTGAACATAATTAAGACATCAGTCGGGGAGATTTTAATCATTTTTTTCTCAATTTCGTAGTATGTATTTTATAAAAAAAAGCGGAAATTTGACTTTAGCACCTCGTAAAGGTATATGCATATTTTCTCGAGATTACATCAGATCTTCATGATATGCGTTAAGACATTTAGCATAAAAATACGTATTCGATTTCTGAATATTCAAAGAGTGCTTGGTGTTTTTTCACGGATGAACATTTTTGCACTTTGATTGTTAAGCGTGACCCTTAAAATTATGTATGAGTAATCTGTAATTTTTCATAGACTTGTCTTGACGCATTTGTGCCTGCTAAATAAACGAACTGATAAAAAATAGACTTGTCTTTCAATTTACTATATCTCCCGTGACGGAGATCTCGAAAGTTCGCCCAAAGAAGCTCAGAGTTGTGATATCGATTTTGTTGGCTCTGTTGGTTCTGTTTAAAGCAATCAAATTACGCTACTGGCGATAAGCCGTTAATGAAGGACTATCGCGTCTACATGCCCGCGCACGATGTTGAGATCGATGGTGTAGTAGCCGATTCGAGTTAATCGTACGTGGATCTACTGAAGCGCAGGGTTAGCTGTTTCAAGGACTCCTTGCTCTAACGAGCAAATATTTTGCTAAGATTATCCATGGCTGCGCACTTTCCCATAATTCGGCGATATTTACACAAAATCAGATCAAAAATGCATGAAAATAAATCACGATTTCGTTTAATGAACTGTTCACGAAAATTGTGATCCAGCTCCCAAAATCGTGAATAATAAATCTCGTATCAAAAAAACTATTTGCGTTTCCGAGTAACTAGCTCACGTTATGTCTGATTTTTTAAATTATAGTTCATAATGTTTTCATGATTTCAGAGGTTAGTCACGATTTTCGTAATTTATATGTGCGTTATTGTGATAATTGATGATTTTTTACGCGAAGAAACGTGACAATATGAACTGGATCATGAAACCGTAACTAATCGACAGTATCTTGTGGTTTTGTTAACTCCTGCACGAACAGACTGTATGACTTTGTAATGTATTTTTGGCGCTCAGGACAATTTTCGTTTTCTTTCTGTACAACTGAACCTTATCAAATGAATAACGATGTTCGAGGTCCTAATAGCTTGTTTATATATACTTTTTTATGTACCTATTACTGGTCGCTAGCAACTGGACACAATTATGTTATATTTCAAACAGTACAAATCTGAATTTGGGATTAATACCCAAATTTTGCGAAATATTTCACGTGAAAATTTCAAGATCATGGGAAGAGTTGCATGAGAGTTAATATCCTTAGTGCGTGAATCGTGACTTATATTTGTGGAATCATGAAGCAGGTTACGAATCCGTGAATAATATTTTATACCCACTTCACGAGCTCGACTCGGTTTGTCGTGACTAATATAGGGGAACCCGGGGCTATTTCGACCCTTCCTAAGCAAATCGCCCTTTCAGGTGGATAGATGTGAAAGAATTTATCGATCAAAGGTTCTTGTTGTTAGTTTGAAACCTCAGCTACATTTTGGAGCCATCAAAATTAATTTGGACCGCTCCATGGCAGCGCTAGACGACGATTAGCAAAACTACGTTTTTTTATCCTTTTACAATGTAGTGGTCATTTGACCTACGGCGCAATTCAGACTGTCAATTTTTTTAGTTCTTTTTACAATGGAATTGTGATTATCTATAAAGTCTTTATTGGAGAACCTTTTGAAGATACAAAAAATAAATAAATTGTGTTAATAAAAATTAACCTGGTCAGTCACTGTAGTCGATTGGCGCACCACGTTTTTTCTTTGCTGTGTTGTGAGCAATCGTGGGCGCAGCCCTAAGCCGCAGAACGGTGGTGGATGGAATAGGGGATCCGAATAGCCCAACGCTCATTTCGCACAAAAGTTGTGAGCGTCTTGGAAATATCTGTTTTTGCCCAAACAAAAACATTCCATAAAATAGGAGCCTCAAAAAACTTACCTGGCATTCACTTCTATTTGTTACTTTAATCACGGTTTTACCATTATAATGACTTTTGTTTTGAGGATGGTAAAAAAATGAAACACGTTGAATCTCCTTTCTAAAAAAAACTGCAAAATGAGATTCATCTGTCAAAATCAATGTTTCAGAATAGCGATTCCACGAATATGTACGATAATCAGAAAGTCTTACGATTTACAGAGAAATCAAGGGGGTCTGAATTATCCCCACGATCCTAATAGCTCCGGGCCCCCTACTAAAAATCAGAAAACTCAGAACTATTTCACGAGCATGAATGATGAACTTGCATCATGAGTCATGAACCAGTTCATGAATCCATAACGTGAACTGGTATACATGATGATTAATCTGAATTCTGTGAAATCGTTCACGTAAAAATATTAAGATCATGCACAACGTTGCATATTGTGGAAAACTATTTTTTGAACTATTTTACGAGAACGAATGATGAATCTTGACTAATATACTGAAAATTATTAACCAGTTTAACACAAATTATATATCAAGTTTCGTGAAATAATTCACGAGAAAATATCAAGACTGCTAGCACTAGATTGATACTAGCTCCACAATTCGTGTTCCTGAGCTAATACTACAACACCAAAAAAAAGCTTTCCCTTTAAATAATTAAGCTTACTTTCTTTTTCCAGAAATAATACAGGGCACTAAATCTAGGAATATGCTAATGCAAGCATTGAACCGGAGCAAGCCAGGGAGTCGTGCTGGAGCACTATCTAACAATTGAAAACAAACCAGAAACAGATGGCTATATATTCAGTCGATTGAAGCTTGTGCCTAGAAGAGTGGGTACAACATTACCGAATCAATGTGCCTTCGAAATAGGATTTATACGCTTTCGGAAAGAAGTATACGCTTTCGGAAAGAAGTTTTACAATTTCCTAAACGAATGCAAGACTGGAGTGAAACAGCGTCTCAATGAAAATATCTCGTATGAACAATATCGAAAACCTCGCCAATCAAATTTTGAACACGCTGTTAGCCTGTCAGACGAGAAAAATTAATCATAATTACAATCTACGTAATTCCGAAGCAGGACGTGCAACACGACGTAAGGGGAAGCGAAAAGAAAAGAGAACCAGCCCTAACATATCCCAAAAAAAAAAACAAACAACCGAAATCGTATCATTAAACGATGAAAGCAATTTTGCAAAAGAAATTATACAAAAAATGCAGGCCAGCCATTAGTCTGTCCAACCAGTCAGAATCGATCGTTCCGAAAGACAATGTGTGTTCTTGAGCATACGCCTAATCAATCGTGACGTCCCGCAAGCAAAGACGTTTTATGAGAACTAGTTAACAAAAGGGTGGATACCAATTTTTCTACACTAAGGAAAAAAGGCGAAACGTTTTTCGCGCATAAAGGCTATAAAACTAACTAAATTGGTTATGTAATTTGTGTTTTGACTTCGCCTCATCAGAATCCGACACTAATTTGATGCCAAGACTAAGCTAACTCTGAATATGTCATTTTTTCAAGAACTTTCATAATATTCTGTAATTGTAAGCAATCTGCTGAAATGTTCTGAAACTACTAAAATCTTTTAAACTTTTTGGAATCTGTCTGAAACTCCTTGAAATTTTTCGAAACTGCTAAGATGTTTTAATACTCTCCAAAAATGGATGCAATCTTAAATCTGAAATAGCCAGATAAAATACTCTAAAAATTCAAATTCTCCAAAATTTGTGTAAAATACAGTAACTGTTGAAATTTCTGAAAACCTCCAACATAGACATTTATTTTTTGAATTCTTATTGAAACCTCATGTGGTCTTTTTAAGTCAGTCTGCTTCCATCCACCGAAAACATCGGTCACGAATCGAGCTTGCAAAGCAAACGGGAAAGATATACAACGGCATTAAGCATATGTGCGCACTGTGTTATAGAAATTCACAACGAAGTATCCTTATTTTCGCTCTAACAATAAAGATTGTATCGATCGAGTCGGCCTTCAGTGATTGTGATAAGTTTTCTTTGCGGCGCGCGTTGCTGCACTGTCGTTATGGACTTTAAAGACAATAAACTTAGACCCATTTTTCGAGCGCTCGTTGAAGGATTAAATGTGCATCGCCGAATATAATACTGATATATTGATTGTGAGAATGTTCGAGCCAAGATCTTCGTCTACGTTGAAAATAATGCAGTCAAGGCCAAATTACATGATCTGTTACTGGGATCACCCGATGCTGCTATTGAAAAAAATATGTCGCAATATGGAGATTCCTCGGTAAAAGAAAACAAATGGAGGATTTCTCGCGTGTTTTTGAGAAGGGCCAGTAAGCATACTGTCAAAATTCTGGAACAAATCATTAATCGCCGATTAAAAATCACAGCAACAAACGACAGAGAAGACTTTTCTCTTTCATAAAATGTTAACATCAATTCCCGGCGAGTTACGGTTTGTCTGGAATTTTCTCTCAAAGTGAATTTTGACAGCATGCTTATTGGCCCTACTCGAGATGGTGTTCAACCTTGACCTTGCTACCTGCATCTGCCTATTCTCGAACCACGCGCTGTGCACTTATGGCAATCAGTATCCCATATTGCAGTCCAGTAAATTTCACACTGTCATTTGGGAGACTGATTGTCATTGTGATCTGAAATTTGGCAGATCCAGGTTGCAGGGAGAAAAATTCTCCAATTATTTTTTAACAGCCGAAACTTCTCTCGATAGCAACAGTAGCATGGAGTGTTCCCGAAGACAGATCATGCAGTCAGACCTCGACTGCATTATCTTCAACGTACACGGGGATCTTGACTCTTACATTCTCACATTCAACAAAGGGTTGCGTGCGGAAAACGAAGGTTTCTGTTGCGTCGTGACTATCGAATCCAATTAGTGCCGACTGCCATTAGGAGCGGTTGAAACTGAAAACATCCAATAAAGGGTGATTTTTCACGATATTGTTTAAACTTAGAGTAATCATGTTTGCAATATTTACGACACCTTTCTAGTGGCACATTTGCCGCTGTAATGGAATAAATAAATAACAGCGATGCCTAACGTGACTACGCCTCATTGCTTCAAGTCAAGTGCTGTCCTACAGCGTTCCTCTCCGTCGTACTTAAACTAATTTAAGTTTGAGTAAGCCGAGCAAACGAGTGGATCACAGGTTTGCTTGCGAGGGGCCGCCGCTTTCGACGACGGGTCGGCGGCCACCTTGCTCAGGGGCTTGGCGCTGCTTCGATTCCTTGGCCTCGGTTATGCAGTAACACCGAATTACACTGGCTATGCGGCCAACTTTAAAATAGTTCCGTCCTAGCTTTATCGAACATATTTTGTGTCTGGTACATTCGCAGTTTTTTTGGACAATTGGATATTTCGATGCTATTTTCAGTATAATTGATTGCGAGAGGCGATCTAAATATGAAGTGGAAAAACACCGATAAAAATTGAAATTGTTGTATTTTATAATTTAAAAATTTTTATGGTAAAAAAAGTTCATTGTTTGTTTAACAACAAAATATTTACGTTTAATGGCTTTCAATATCTTATCCTTTCGACGCTTTGTCGCCTTTGATCTTTTGTCCATTTCGACTTTTTGTCCTTTCGACCTTTTGTCTCTTCGACTTTTTGTCTCTTTCGTACTTTCGTCCTTTCGACCTATTGTTATTTTCGACTGTTTATCCTTTCGTCTTTTTGTCTTTTGACCATTTATCCTTCGACTTTTTGCCCATTAGACCTTTTGTCTTTCGACATTTTATCTTTAAGCCGTATGTGTGAAGCATCAAGCCTCCAGTTTGATTTTTCATAATTCAGTTGTGAAAATTGCATCGAATCAAGAGGAGCAACGAAATTCGAACCACTCGTACGCCAAGTTGTCGAAATGGTTGTATGTGGCCAAATCAACTGTCACCAACGTAATAAAAGTGTTCGGAAAACTGTCAACAGTAAGGAAGACCTGATAGGGGGAAAATCGAAAGCCGGAGCCTGCAAAAACTGCAAAAAGAGTCGCCAGAGAACGATCGCGGAAGCTGTACATGAAGATGCTGATGGCGTTCGATTGCTTGGTACAGATGACGAAGCCCACTACAAGGCAGACTTGAAATAGTTTACTGGACAGGAATATTATACGTCGACAGGAAGAGGAAAGACGGCAAATATTTTGTAACACATTAGGCTGTCGAAGTTCGCAAAGAAATATATTGTGTAGCAGGATATCTGTTCCTGTGGAGCGACATTTACATCGCTACCAGTAAATGTATGCGCTGGAGTGTTTGCAAAAACGTATGTTTCTTTTCCCTTAGCAACACAATTATTTCGTTCTGTTTTGGTCGGTATTAGCTTCTTTCCTTTAAGGGAAAAAGGCTATGGAGTCGTATGTCGAAAACAACTTCTAGGTGGCGCCCAAGGTCACGAACCCTTGCCACACGTCAGAGCTTTACCCAATATAACAGATATTGGGCTATCGTTAAGTGGAAATTTAATAAAACTCGAAAGACCTAGTAAAACCTAACCTTGGAGGCTGTCCAAAAGTTGACGGAAGGAGTCAAACAGAAGGCCTGTAAATTCACATTCGCTAAAAAATAAGCTTAAGTGAACCTTTTCTCTTTATTCTGTATATATTGAATTTGAGAAAAAATATGATTTGATTTTTTATTAAAAAGTTTGACCGATTTAAACACATTCTTGTTTGACCAATTTTTAATCGTAACACTGTAAAGTAAGAGAGGTTGGATTTGAATATTTTGTGTGCCACTCGTCAGTAACTGTCGCCAATTTGGCTTTAGTTTGGATAAATCGTCTAACTGTCATCAAGTTGGTGTGAGATATTTACGAGTGGACCACGAAACATTCAAATCCAACTTCTCTAAGTTAAGTAAAGGGCGAACACGAAATTATTGCGACACCGAAAATGTCATGCCAATTTTCTTATAATGTTTAAAATCAAACCAAAATTTTAGGGTAGTTTTATACACATATTTACTTCAAAAATCAAAAGAAAAATTAATCGACGGAGCCTTGAGTGTAAAATCGAACGCATTTTCGCTTGATGCCCTCCATCAAAATCTTTGCAGTGTCATCCGGTACCAGAGTCTCAGTTTTTTCCATTCTCTTAACATGTCCTCTCGTCTTTGACTGTCTTCTTGCTCTTCCGAAGTTCCCACTTCATCATTGCCCAGTACTGCTCCACCGGGCGCAGCACCCGGACAGTTTGGCGGATTCATGTCCGCTTTTGGAACAAAATGGACAGAGTTGGCCTCATACCACTCCAGGACACTTTTAGAATAGTGATATGATGCCAAATCTGGCCAAAATAGCGGAGCTTCGTCGTGCTGCTGCAAGAACGGCAAAAGGCGCTTCTCGAGGCATTCAGATTTGTAGATCTCGCCATTTACCGTGCCCTTTGTAACGAAAGGCTCACTCCACAGTCCGCAAGAGCAGATGGCCTGCCAAATGAGATATTTGGAGGCGAATTTCGACATTTTCTTCTTCTTAAATTTGTCGTCCACATAGAACTTGCTCTTGCCGGTGAAAAACTCCAACCCCGGAATTTGCTTAAAATCGGCTTTTATATACGTTTCGTCGTCCATCACACAACAGCCATATTTTGTCAGCATTTTCTCGTAAAGCTTCCGTGCCCGAGTTTTAGCCGTCGATTGTTGCCGCTCATCGCGGCTTGGGAAGTTCTGTATGTATGTAGTCCAGCTCTCTTCTTTGCATTCTGGACGTAGCTCTGCAACATGCCGATCTTTTTAGCCAAATCACGGCTTGAGACGTTGGGATTTGCTTTAATCATCCGCTTCACCTCCGTCTTTTTGTTCTCCGGTATCGGTTTTCTTCCAGCTCCTTTGCCGTGGTCCAACGGCAACCGCTCCTGGAACCGCTTCAACACTCTGGAGACGGTTGAATGGTGAATGTTCGACATTTTTCCCAACTGCCGGTGCGACAGGTCAGGAAATTCCGGGTGTTTGGAAAGAATTTGTTCTCTCGAATCGCGTTGGTTCACCTCCATTTTCGTTGAATCGAAAAACACGACTTCGAGTTTGACAGCATGTAAACAATACACATAAATGAGAAAGTGTGCAAAATTTGGTTGATTTTTACCCAATGGTAAAAAAGTTATGCCCTGTTGAATGTGTCGCAATAATTTCGTGTTCGCCCTTTATTGTGCACTTATGCGCTGATTGGTACATCTACTTTTTTCCTTTGGGAAAAATAAAGGTTGCATACCTTGTAGCGGCCACAGAAATTCAGCATACTTGAATTCTTTGATAACAGAAGTTCTTCGACTGTTTAATTTATGTATTGATCGCATGTTGGATTGTAAGATTTTCGATTCTGCGAAATGCTCCTGACACAGCAACTATAGTAATAGTAACTAATAACTTGACTGATGATGTCGGAGGGAACGCAATCAGAATAAAAAAACAAGGTTATAACATAATGCAATTAAATTAGGTCTCGTTAGTAGCAAAAATAACAGAAAATTATGACAAGTAACATCTAGAGATGGTCGGGTTCGGGTTTTTGGACCCGAAACCCGGATCCGACCTGAACCCGATGAGTTTCGAGTTCTGTAAATTTAAACTTCTCGGGTTCGGGTCGGCTTCCGGGCTTTCAAATTTGAATTTTTCGGGTTCGGGTCGGGTCCGGGTTTTCGAAATTTTAAACATTCGAGTTCGGGTTTTAAGAATTTGGAATTTTCGGATTCGGGTCGGGTTTTGAGCAGATCATACCCGAACATTTATTGACACTGTTTACGTCTATACGCAACACCCAGTCTCTTTGTAGTATTTAACTTTACTTCGTAGTACGAACAAATTTTTTTATTCATGTATAAAATTTCTTCTCTTCAGATTCGCTAACTGCCCGAATTATTTTATTTTTTTAAACGAGCACTTATGAGAGAGCATTCGACAATAAGTATTTCGCGTCTAAAATTTCATGATAATCATCGATAAACCAAGTCAAAGAAAATTTTTCGAAAAATATTGGTTCGAGCGAGTAGAAATCTACGGGAAGTATAGACAATCTCTCAAAGATGGCAGTAATATAGAAATGGTATACGCGCGCTACCACTTAAAATCGGTGGCACATATATAAAACAAGCACTTTCTGTAATATTGTTCCCCGGCTGGGCCGTTGCATGATCCGGATTCCTTCAAGAAAATGCATGAATTTCCACGATCTTAAGGAATTGATCGCAAAAATATTGTGTGTTCTGCTCAAGCCATGAGCGGATTTGTAGAAGTTTGGAATCGTTCTGAGAATTCCATTGGAGATGTCGAAGCGTCAGAGAATCTTGATTAACACCCTTTGAAACAAGTTTCACCGTAACAACAAACTCATGTGTTGCATATTTTGTCATAAGTTTGACAGGACACAGCTACTTCGCTACTGATAGATAGTCACGCAACATGTAAGTTGGACTGACCTGCCAGCATTAACCATTCGTGCTCATACTCCAAGACAGACGAAATTGTGCGACGTCAGGTATCCACTATGACGTTCACGATCCAGTTTACATGTGAATACGGCGACATCCGTCCGGATCGCACCATTTATGCTTCAATCAATCAAGTCACTGTGCCGTCAACCAACCTATGTGTATATATACCACGACTGTCTACAATTTGCTTCGTACCGTGGTCTACTGGATTCAATGGAGCAACTTTCGTTCCCAAGAGCATCAGCAGGCAAGGGGAAAATAGAATGAATAGCTTATTAAAGTTACGCAACTTTAGATCTGATATTCCAAAAGGTGCTGTCAGTCAGTCAGTCAGTCAGTCAGCTACTCAGTCAGTCAGTGGTGGTACCCCGGTAAACTGTAACGAAGCGACACTTTTGTGATTTAATGTGCTTATAGGGTACTTGCTCGTCGCCTATTAAGGCATTGCCGTCACGTTTTTCGATCGTTCCTCGCGCAAGTCACCAGCGAGCGTGACATTAAATTCGGTGATTCAGCGCCGCCTTTGCAATCTCTCATAATAATTTACATATATAATGCATTGCACATTAGGTGAAAACAATACATAATGATCTGTCGCGGAAAACCACTTATCGAACTGACTAAGGTGAGAGTCATTTAATCCACCTAAAGGTGCTTCCCAAAAAAAAATGAATTTCACTTATTCCGTCGGGCAAGCCTGCCACCGGGCTCCCATCGGACCTGTTCCGTTGACCCAGATAACTTCCCCCCGAGACACTCATAGACCGGCGGCTCCACGGCCATGGTTGGTTTTCGATCCACCACGATCAACAACCATGTCGTCTCGATGGCTGACACGTCTGTCTGGCTCGTCGCGATTTTTCCTGCCTCCGATCATATCGGGATGCAATCGCTTCGCGGCCTCGCAGTGAAATCACACCCAAGTGCAAGTGCACTTCGCTTCACCGTTTCACTACCGCGCTGCCTAGCCGGTCCGGTCCGAAGGGAATTAATGACTGTCAAAAGATCAGTCGGTTCGGTCGGCGAGGAAAAATCGTTCGGTCATGCCATTTGTATCCAGACAATCGTACACGAGCGATGCAAGGAGTCTGTGCCTTGGCATGCAGATCCGCCGTTTCCAATCTGTGTCAGTCTTCCACGCGAAGCACTGATCTTTGCTGGCGTTAATTGCCAGCCCGAGGGGATTCTCGTGGTTTGGATGGCCGCGAAAGCAAGTTTTGTACTGAATTTGCCACCACTCGTGCAGAGGTCGCGCAGTAAATTGCAGTGTGGATAAAATGTGACAATTGCACGCAAAGAAAAAAAACAGAGAGGAATGGATCAAGTAACCACAATGCATGTTCACTCGATTGACCCGGTGGACCGAGCAGGTAGATTTCGAATGGGGCTGCTTCAATCAAATATGGCACCCGGTCACGCAGATCAGTGGTTGCGATGAATTGAATAGGAGCATGATTGAGGTCATCGCGACAATGGTGGTTTATAATGAAAAGTCAGTGGTCAGCCGACCTAGTCCTAATTGTTTACAGGGTTTTTTCCGTGCTGTTAAGCATGAAGTAGAGCATAAAGTCATTTAAGGACCAATGCCAAGCGCACTCATAAAGTTATAATGAATGAATACAACAGAGATTCTAGGAAACCGAACGCAGATGTTTAAACTTTCTAGTGTTTTGTTGTAATTCAAGTAATTCAAGTAATTCCGCTAAATGAAAAAAAAAAATAATTCATGATTCCAAAAATAATATCACGGTGATGCGGAAACTTTCTAAATATCTTTAATAATCAAAACAAATGTCAGAGAAATACCATGCTGTTAAAATGTTTTTGATTAGAATTTAGCGTTTCAGATTCTCCTTATCAGTAACTAACACCATCTTAGTGTCATTTAGATGATAATTCTAAGCTGGTACTAAAATTAGCACTAGTTAGACGCTCAACGAACTAAAGTTTCTATGCTTGTTTTCCGAGACATCACTTGGAAGCTGTCAGTTGTTTTGGTCAAGAAAGACGTACATATGCTACTCATGAACGCATATTTGTCCCTTTTTCTACGGGATTTCCTATCTTTATGGGACTGATTTGCGATCATAGGCAGTATGTTTATCATCTAGTTGGCCTCAAGCTGGTGCTAGTTACTGATGAGGAGAATCAGGAACGTGAAAAACTAATTTTAAGTTAGGTATTATGCCCAATAAAATACATTTTGTTGCCTTTCTCATATAGAAAGGTTATACCATCGCTCCAAACATCGACTTTTCGTATAGTGTAATTGACCATTAACCCTCTGGAAGTCGCGCAAATGGCTCACTGAACGAGCACCCACTGATGTCCAAAGACATTTTCGCTAGATTTTCAGAGCAACGTGCACTCAGTGCACTATAGCGCGACTTCCGGAAGGTTAACTGAAATCCTCTGTCTTGTAAGAATTTTAAACCCTTCATACCATTAAAAAACCTCAAATCGACCATTTCTATCAAAAAAGTGAAAACTCATCCGCCCAAAAAATAAGGTTATCTCTCTGCTCCGATCAGCTCCCGCAGAAAAATGGGAACATCTTTATCTGCTCATCAGCAGTTCCACTGATAGGCCTAATAATTTGAGACAAACATATCGTTCCAAAACAAGATCATCCCAAACAAATAAGTGGAAAATACTAAACAAATTAATGGTTTCATTCCAATAAATTCGTGTTCGGCGAACGTCAGGAAACGCCTGCAACACGAAAAGACCTGATGCTGTGTGGCTCTGGGTGGCAAATTCCGATAATTGATCGTTCCATTGTGTAGCCTAAAACTAAAACTTGCGGGTAGGCGGACGGTTCCATGTGGTGGACACGGTTTGCTAGCAGCACCAGTGTACCTTTGGATGGGGGAGAATCTTCATTACAGCATGATTAGTGACGGTGTTTATGATAATGATGTCGCTGTTGTGGGGTGGCACGTTCATTCATATATGTGGGCACCTGAGATGGAATTAGCTGGGAGAAAGGAAATCGTAACTCTTTGCTTTTATGTTTTCGAGATGTCTGGGTTTAGTGGCAGAGTTTGACGACCTGAAGCACGTCAAAACTGTGCAGTGCTGATGATGACTGGCCAGCGGAATACATATGCTGGGCCACTGCTGGGCCACCTGGGCGGGGTGCCGCGCAACCACGAGCAAACAATATGGAAATTCTGATGGCAATGAATTTGAAGTGTCACTCTTTTGTGGGGAATGAGGTTAGGGCTTCATGGATGTAGGTTAGCCGGTTGGGTGCCGTTGTCTTGTGTTGCGCTCGTCTGTTGCATCTTTGGTCCGTCTTACGAGAAAAGGGCATTTGGATGAGTGAACAGTTGCAGAATCTGATAGTACCAAATCGGAGGGTGATGATGATGATGATAATGATGTCTCTTAGAGTATTGGACAATGCTGATAAAATAATGTGAGTTTTTCTCAACTAGCCCAGTAAATGGTTCCATGAAAAGGGTCGTAGGGTTCGTCGTGGTGCGGATGTGGCGGTAAATGGATAGTCCGCACCGCAACCGCAAAAAAATATAATAAAACCGCCCCGCTTACCGCAACCGCACTGCTTTTACCGCACCTCACCGCGCAGTAATGCGGTAAATGCGTATAATTCATGTATTTTTAAAAATTGTGTTGAAATTGTTCACTTATTTTGTATAACCATATATAATAAAATGTTACTTTTATTTACACGAAAATTTTCTTTGACGGACGCCTCAGAATCTAACATTTATGAAAAAATCAACTTTATTTATTAATGAAATATCGTACATTTTGAGATAAATACTTTCGAAACAAGGTAAAACATTGTCATTCTTCTAATTATTTGCGTAGCGCTGAAGTCCATTTTTACATTTTATTAGCTGCATTTCATCATTATACATACAAAAACGTTCTTCTGCAGCAAATAATAGAAAATTTTTTAATTTAATTATCCTTCAGTTAATTGAAAAAAATGGAATAATTAAGTTGCATATTTATTTTTCTTTCAATTTCGATATTTGCAATGACTGTGACACATGGAAATGAAATGAACGTTTTTCGCATAAACGTAGTAAAAATCACCTTTAATTTTTAAAGAAAATTCACCAAAAAGAAATTAAAGGAAAAGCACCAGTATTTCTATTTAGTATCCCAATACAGTGATATGATATAAAACATGTTGAATTTCATCAATAAGAACGACGCCATATTTGACAAAAAAATCGTTATACACATAACATCTAATCAGTAATCCATCCTATCTCAACCGGTACAGAGTTATTGAACAGTTGAAAAACTGCGAAAAATGTATGAATTGCAGCATATAGCAGAAATGTTATTACAAATAGGGGATTTTAGGAACAAAATACCCCAAAACCCCAACTTCGTATTTTTTCAAGAAACGGGTGTATTCTTATTCAAATACTAAGATTGCTCCCTTAAAAAATATATAAGCTGTAATTTTCTATGGCTGGTTCGAAAGTTCTAGCCTTTTATGTATTTTTATATTTCTGACAAAAGAAATGTATAGGATTCGCTCAAACTTTGAAAACTTTTTCCGAGGCTCTGGAGGGCCGAGTTTCATATACCAATTGACTCAGCTCGACAAATTGAGACAATGTCTGTATGTGTGTGTATGTATGTATGTACAAAATGTCATGTAATTATCTCAGCAATGGCTGAACCGATCTTAATGAAACTAGTTTCAAATGAAAGGCCTAACGTGACCATTTGACACTATTATTTTTGTTTTTCGATATGTTGTTTACTTTTCGAGATATGGGTGATTTTGTCAAAACAAAATGCGTTTTAAGCAAATAGCTTTCAAACAAGCATACCACGTCGCGCAAACTAGATAGATGTCGAAAGCTTATGAAAATACTTTTCTAACAAGGTATAGATTGTCAAAATCCGTTCACGAGCGGCGGAGATATTAAACATTTTGTATTTTTATTCCCCGCTTATCAATTTTCACTATCTAAAAATGAGACCGTTACATACAGAGTATTGATTTACTGGTGTTTCAGGGGCTAAACTAAACCGGTTTTGAATATCGAAGCATGGAAACGCATCTACGTGATTCAAGGAATTCGTTTCTTAAAACGTTTTGTGAATTACCTCAATAATATATAAATTATTTCTCAAAAATTAACATGCAAGTTTTCTTCAAAGACAAAATAATGTGTAAGTTGACCTCATAGTGAAATTTTTTCTAGAGTTTATGTATTTAATTTATCCCTTTAATAAGGTGTTGCGTTCAACCGTAAGGTAGATGTTGGAGGTTATATTAATTCATAGATCACCAAGTAATCAACCTAGGAGTGAGATAAAAGATTTCTCATCACCGAGAGCAACTGTATTTTTGAATCCCAAAATTCTACCGAAAATTTGGCTTCTTTCGCAAGATTTAAGTTACACAGGTCATGGCGCAAAAATTACTTGTTACGCTATTTACAAAACGGGGGTAAAGAAATAAATATATCGCATAATATACCTATAAGTATAAGGTCACGGCACTAAACATCATTTGCCATTTCTCACACACCGCCCCTTTCTCACTTTCACTTACTCTCTCTCTCTTCTCTCCCTCTCTCTCTATCCCTTTCTCTCTCTCTTCTCTCTCTGCCCTGTCTCTCTTCCTTCGTGTTCGTGGTAACTGTCACGACTCACAACTGTCTTGCTGTTTTTCTATCCATTTCTAAGTTGTGTGATAAGATCTTCTGATAATCTGAAATATTTATTAATGTCCAATCACGTGTACGATGTAATTCTTGAGGTTTGAGAAGACAATACTATTTATTGTCTGCCGTTACTCTATAAATAGTTTTTTTTTGCATTTTAGTGTAGAAGAAAACATGTTTAATATTACATTCTACTTGTTAAATAAAATATTTGTAGTCCTGAGAAAATTTGAAAAATGTTTGTATTGTGAGAAAACTATAACTGTTTTGAAATGTTCACACCATCAAGATGAAAGGTGTATCTTTCCGAAACGTTGAACTATGGGTACGCAGGCGACCAAAAATCGAAAACTACATCAACTTTTATTTGATTCAGTTCTATTCAGCGCTTCAACCTACACTATAATTAAGGAAATTCATAGCTATCTAGAAAAATATTTAACTTAACTTAACTCAAATATGCCATGTGAAAAGTAAGAACATCTTTTTTGTGATGTATTATTGACAATATATATTCACTGTATTGGTATGAACTATTATGAAGAATAATGGATCAAAGTCTAAAAATATCCACGAATGAGCTCCGGGAAAATAAGTCTCCCAAAGACTCCACTCTCGATGGAGGATCCAAGTACAATGTTTCTTCTAATTTATTGTTGTTCATTTTTGCTCTATACTAAGGACAATTCAATTGATGTTTCAATGGTTGTCACAATTAGTAGAGAAGCCTTGGATGTACTGTGTACGGAAACGTTTCATCTGACTATATTTTTGCCATACACATTACTGTGTAATAACAAATGAAGCCGAAGGTACTCTTTTCATGACCATTGTAATTACAACATATTTATTCGTAGAAAATTAAGACTTGTAATGTCAAGTATGTCTATCCATCAAGAGCAGTATTGTGTCAAGTGACACTTTCATTGGCCGCTTGCATTTCCAACAAATTAAATACTTATCCTGAAAATTTATCCATATTTCCTGAACGAAAATTCCGAACGAAATAATATACAAGCTATAAGGATGACTGGAAAGGGACTACATTATAATCAACTGAATGGCTTTTGTGCTATCGACATAGCATAGCTTCATACTATTTACGTCAATGCAAATGAAAACATTGAAATGTCTACCTTTCCCATTCACAAATCAGTTCATTGCATACTAATTAGCCATTTTTCAGATGATGAGATTTTCAAAAACAATGCATAACTTTCTGATACAATAGTTCTCACAATCCAGTTTATTCATTTACTTCATTCAAAAACGATTTTTAATTTCATTCTAAATAGTAATTTTTTTCAGTTTCTTCATTTCATTTATTTATTCGGATTTTATTCGTCTTGTTTATTTTATTTATTTTGAACATTTGACTAATTTTAAGTATGTGATCTTGGCATTTTAATTAATTATTTCATTCAGCATTCCTTTTATTCATTTTGTTCATTTGGATTCATTTAATCTATTTTATTCGGTTCATTCTTTGGATTCACTCTGATCAGTTTATTTTTTTCGTACATTTTATTCATATCATTTATTTAACTTATTTTATTCATTGTTTTCCTTCTATGCATTCTTTTCGGATTTTCCAGTTTATAAATATTTTCAGTTTCTTCATTTTAATAATTTGATCAATTTTTCAGATTTCTTCACTTCGTCCAAATTATTTATTTGACACAATTTATGTTTTTCTATTATTTTATAACTTTTTAACATCACTGCTTAGTTTTTTCATTTCAATCTATTCATTTTCTTTTTCCTTTTATTCATTTTATCAATTCTATTCGTTTTGTTTATTTGATTTGTTTGTTCTATTTATTCATTTTATTCAATTCATTTTTTATTAGTTTTATCCTTTTCATTCATTCCAATCATTTTATTCATTTTATCCATTTCATTCATTGTATTCGCTGGATTCATTAAATTCATTTGATTCATTTAATTCATTTGATTCAATTGATTAATTTGATTAATTTGATTCATTTTGTTCATTTCTTTAATTTTATTCATTTCATAATCAGTCATTCCACTTATTCATTTCATTCAATTTATTAGTTTGAGTCAATTTAATTTGTTCATTTAATTTTATAACTATTTTTAAATATTTATTGAGCTAATCAAATATGATTTATGTATTTTATTAATATGATTTATATTATTCATTGTACTCATTTAATGAATTTGAAAACATTTTGTTCGTTTTTATTTTTTTGCTTCATTTTTTTATTTTGTTCGTTCTATTGATTTTCTATATTTTATTCAGTTTATTCGAGGTTTTATTCGTGCAGGGCTAGAAACTGCAAACTAATGAACGAGTTCTGCAAACTAATGAATGATCCAACAGTGGCATGTGTAAGAAATGTCTCATCTCACTGCTAGGTGGATTAAGTTTGCTTTTTCCTAAAATTTTTCCATAATGCCAATGCACAGTGGTCCATAACGTGAATTTAGCAGGAATATTAACTTTTTGCTAAAATTAAATGACCTGACAATGTAATATATTTGGTAAAGTATTTGTATTTTGCAAGGCCCTTCTTTTTGTTTAAACAGATGCTAGGATGGTTCTAATTAAAACAATATTTAAAATTGAACTTTTTAAAGGTTCGACATACAGCTTTACTGTCTTCGATGAAGTTGTAGAGCAACACATTTTAGACAAATTTGCTGAAGACTTTTATACTTTCCATTGCACGAGAATTCCAGGGTGTTTCTTAAAAAACACTGTTTTATTTCTATAACTTTTGTAATTTTTATTTTACACTAAAGTACCCTTTGGACAACTTGAAGATTATTTTTTAAACAACAACCACTAAGCTCTTTTCGTTTCAAAGTTATGAGAACTTTTATGTAAAAAATATAACTTTTTCAAATAGCATTATCTCCGATTAGGGCACCTAACATTAAATACTGTTGCTGCTATATGAAATAGCAGGCTTTGTACTATAGATCACCAAAAAATGGCAAATACCATATTTTTATATTTTGCAATATTTACTCAATAAATAGTTTATTTTTAGTAAAAAGTATATTTAACTTTCTAACGAGAGAAGCTAGAGGTTCGGTATATTAAGACAAATTATTCTCCTTCAAAATATATGAAAGTATTTCTAAAGTGACCTTAATGAAAAATCAAAACTGCCAAAGTTATATAAAGAAAACAATTTTCTTGTGAAATGAAAAGTACGCAACATAAAGTTCCAGTGTCTTCGATAAAGTTTTTTAAAATTTTATTTTCTTCAATTTTCTGGAAGACAGCGAAACTCTATCTTGAACCCTTAAAAATTTAATTTTCTGATTTAAAAAAAAATAAAACAACCCTACCCACTGTTTAAAATATTAGAAGTGTTGTAAAGCGCAATATTTTATCATGCAAACGAAATTATAATTTTATATTGTCCACCGTGAAAGTCATTTAAACGTATTGCAAGGGGTCAATTCATGAAAAACCAAATTTTTAACATAAATGTTTAACCTTTCACTTTTTTCTAACCTATCCTTTACATATTTTTCAGAATTTTTGAAGACAAACAAATCCTTATTTCATACTCAGTGAGAAATTTTGGTTTTTACCAAATTTTCAAACAAATCCTTCAAGACAAACAAATCCTAATTTCATACTTTGGTTTTTACCAAATTTTCCTCCTTAGGGTGAAATATAGCATAGTGCTTTCGCATAGGCCCGCTAAGCCAAAACAAGTTTCGGCTTTACTGTGTCTCATCGGCATAAACAGAACTTCTGCTCGAACGGGACATCACGTTTGATCAGTCGTTCGATTGAAACACAAAGTTTGTTTTAGTTTTAAGGGATTTGCGTCAAGCCGGCGCTAATCTATTCCGATAAAAAGTTAGTGTCGGTTTCTGATAAGGCGAAGCCGAAACGCAACTGAGTATGAAATAAGGATTTGTGCCCTCAAGTACAAAGACTGGTTTTACCAACAAATTTTCACCCTAGTGAGAAATTTTGGTTTTTACCAAATTTTCCTCCTTAGGGTGAAATATAGCATAATCTGAAAGTTTTCTGAAGACTATTTCAGTTTTAAATCAATACCGCAAAAGTTTTTCTAAGATTCACCCTATCCTTCGATTTGAATTTTGTTGTAAAATAAATAGTATTCCAGACAGAGCTTACATATCTTCAGCAACCTTTTCCCAAATTTTTGGTTCTAAAACTTTGCTGAAGATCGTTTGGCTCTAGCTAGAATGATTAAAAAGTCGTTTTTTTTTTTATTTTGATCAAATTAGAAGCACCCTAACTGTTGTTTTAACAAAAAGATGGGGCTCGCAAACTACGAAAACTTCTCCAATGATTTAATAAGACTAAGTTGTTTGGTTTTAGTAAAATCTCAAAATTTCTGCAAAATTTGCATTTTGGACCACTGTGCAATTTTCGGATCAATACTGGCATATGAGTACCTTGTGTGGTACCACAACACAGGGGAGAATTTATGATAATCCAATTAACGCAAAATCTTCTTCAGAGGTCGGTCTTGATGGCGGCACTTTGGTACTCCAATTCACTATATGTGTTTCTGAATCAAGAAGTACTTTCTTGTGCATACCGCCTTAAGGATGAGTACATACTTGTCCCCAGTTTAAAACTTTCAATGTGAGAATTCCTCCTCGCGAGGAATGGCTGTCTGGTCGGATAGAGCGATAATTTGAAGAATACGTAGTTTGTTACACTGACGGTTCTTTGTTGGTGCTGGTGTCTATTGTCGTGAATTGAGATCATATCAACCTCATTCGCTTGGTAGATCCTGTACAGTATTCCAAGCAGAAATCTTCGCGATTCTGTGTGGCGTACAATCGGTACTTCAACAGGTAACTTGCGGTAATAGAATCTATTTTTGCTCTGCCAATCAGGCTGCTTTGAAAGCAACTAGGTCGTCAGATTCGAGATCGAAAATAATAGTCGCATGTCGAACTCAATTTGAGGTAACGCGGTCTTTCCGGCATTACTGGAAACAAATGACCGGGCAAATTAGCTAGAGCTTGTGCTGCGACTGACTTTGTTGGTCCAGACCCAATTCTACCACTGTCGATAAGTTGCATAAAGTACAAGATTCGCTCTTGGGCTGTATTCGAACATGCCAATAATTGGTGTAGCTTGCGAACTTGAGTCCAAACAAAGACATCTCTGCGCAATGTGAGTCCGAAAATGTTAAAGAATTTTCTACATTTTTCCAAGCACAATTGCAGTATTCTAGTCAGGGCCCTGATTGGACATTGCAAACTCAATTATCACATGGGTACTATTCAGCGTGCTGAGTATTATTCATGTGATTTTTGTGAATCCGATTACGGAACATCATATCATTTGGTCGGTGTTCGGTCAGACTGAACTAAGTGACATTGCATTGATTTCGAGAAAAACGTGTTTAAAGTTTGAGTCGCAGCACCTTCACGTTATAATTCGAAATTATTTTTTTCCATAATTTTTGTTTATTATAACATATTTCAAATCTGGCAAAAGTAGAATGTAGCTGAAGAAATTCTTTAACCAGTGCTATCATTATTTCATTTTTTAGGATTTAGCGACTTAGTCCGGTCTGATTTAACACCGACCATTTGATATTGAACTGAAACTTTCTTCTCCTCCTTATTCTTTTGTTTTCCTTTATTCTTTCCCTCTGCAACCTTTTCTTCTAGCATTTTAAAACCTATGAAAACAGTCAGGCGATATGTTGCAAATATTTCAAATTTTGCATGCCAAACGGACAGCAAACGGCCACGAATTCATCTCATTTAATTGAATGAGTTCCTTAAATAAGACATTTGTTTGCTTGCTATTTAATTTTTATGTTAGCAAAATGCAAAACAATCTTATACCGAAAGACACCAACCAGTAACCTGTGGCAATTTATTATCTCATGGCGAGTTTCCTGAGCAAGCGTCAACCACACACATAGGCCGAGCTAACAATTTTCTAACGGACAAAATACTTCCCTACGTAGAGATAGACCCAACATTTTTTCCATGTCCAGACAACCCCGTGCTGGTTTCCGATAATTAAGCCGTATTCTTTATACTCCGGGAGCCGACCTGCAATATTGGCTACGATCATCGGCGAATCCAGCGATGAGTTGACTAAAAAGTTTTGCGATCTGCCGGAACGCGTTGTATGTGAAGTTGCTCGATCATGAGGTGTAGCACAAATCGCGTGACGGTTTTTTGCGTCTTCTTCTGTCCTGCTTGTTCACTTTTCGGTGTGTGTCAAACAGTAAATTATAAACGCGCTCGCGGTCAGACGCAGAGGGAAAAATTCTCCAACCGAAATAGCAAAGTAAAAAAAAAAGACAACAATAACAATGGCTCCAGGTAAGGTTATTGAACCAATTTCGTTGCCACGATGGACGATGGGAACTTGAACTTGGCCTGTGTCCAAAGTGAGATGAACCCTTCTGGTTATGTTCGGTAATATGTATAAAAGCTTTCTCCTAGTTCAAATGTTCCCAGATCAGGATGGGTGGATTGAAGAGAAAATGCTGCCCAGCCGTAGCGGTTATTAGCTACATCACAAATGACAATGGTTTCTTCTAATAACAGTACAGTGCATTCCTTCCGAAAACAATTATGTAATTGTTGAACATGGGACTGACGTGAATTCCAAGCTCTTTTCCAAGCCTGTTCCAGAGTGGATTTGTGCCGAGACGATATCACAGGCAGACGCACCCGGTGGAAATGGGGTCTTACATCACTGCGCTAACATAAAACCGCGCGAAATTCGTCTGTACACCCACTGACCTAGACTTGGCTATGCGGCGTTGTTGCTGACGGGGGCAGGTATTAAACAAGATAAGGAAATAGAAAGAAACGCTGAAATCGCATTTTCCAGCATGTAAGAAAAAGAATCGAAGAAATCTTGTGAGACGCTGCTCTTTCTTTGTGGAATTCATGCCGGCTCGGTTCATTCGTAATGTTTGGAATTGTTTGCGAGGTTTTGTGCCAACTACCAGGACTGACGCATGTCTCTGTGGGACGGCAATGGGTTGAAGCGTTACCTTTGATCCACGATAAAATAACCAAAGAGGCATTTTTTTAAGTTGTAGTGGACTGTTTGATAAGCAAGTAATCCGTTTAATTGTACTACCACTAAATAGAGAATAAGGTATTTTTATATTCGTCGGTATTACATGACGTTTTATTGTAAATTTGTTCGTAATTCACAATATGGCAGCAATTGAAAAAAAATCAGATTATCAGATGCCAGAAATTTGAATATCGAAAACTGCATAAAATTTACCACACTTACAACTTAATCTTGAAGATCATGCGATAGTCAATGTCAACAGTGATTTAATTCTTCGAGAAATCTTTTCGCTTTCATGCAGACAACGAGTAGCATGTGCAGTAATCGAGATGAACTAGGATTGATTGATACCGACAGATCGACTT
Source organism: Topomyia yanbarensis (assembly GCF_030247195.1). Classification (NCBI taxonomy): domain Eukaryota; kingdom Metazoa; phylum Arthropoda; class Insecta; order Diptera; family Culicidae; genus Topomyia; species Topomyia yanbarensis. Next base: position 84,504,671 of record NC_080671.1, read on the forward strand.
GAATGGCTGAAATCAGAGAAAAATATATGTACTGGACTGAAATATTACATTGAAACATGTTCAAATTATGATAGTGGAACCTCGATTTTTTCGTTCATATTTAATAATAATAATAATAAGCATCGTTTTCATCTTTAGCAAATCTCTTACGATACGAATGCTTGGTCTAATACGAAAAGACCGAAAGTCAATAGCCACCGTATTTGGTTCGAGTATCACCTCTTGCTACTGCGACTCACTCATCTCGACAGGTCACCACAGCGAGAAGTAAATGGAACAGTTTCTTTTGTTCTCCAGACAATTTAAATAATATTTAAATAATATAAATTAACTGTTTTTGTCGTTCGCTTTGCGTTGACATGGGCAGAAACAGAAAGTTTTGGTGGTTGGCAATAGCAATCTTCAACATGTTTTCATCAAATTGTTTAAACCAAACGAGATACGAATTTGTTAAGAATCGCCGAAATACATGGCTTGTTTTCTAGTGGTAAAGACACATTGAAATTGTAAGAAAATAATCTCAGCCCACAGTCCAATCATATTCCGAAGAGCATTTACTTCACAGCAGAATTTCATTCGAAGTTATAATCACATCACGAGCTGTGTGCCAGGAAATAAATTATCAGAAAAAGCATCTCTAAGATTTCAAAGACCTGATGCCACATGACTTGACTTGGCAATAAGTAGTACCCCTCGATATAAGCGAACAAGTTTCGACCAAGTGTTCCATCGATAGCAATAATTGTTGTGCACTAAAAGCTCAGTTAGGTAGCAACGATTTTACTTCTCCACAGCAGGAGGGGGGGGGGGGGGGGGGGAAACTACTTTAATTAATCTTTTTTGCAACTTTTGTAGCATACACCAGAGGCATTCGAGGAAGTTCCTGACAGGTACGTACTAACCGCCTCTCAGCTCCGGTAAACACGCGTGTTAGTTGCCGGATGGAGAAAAAATCCGCACCAAATAACCTGTCGGAACGTGAAAAACTACTCCGCTGGTATGCTACCACGAACGTAGAGTTTCAACGGTTTGCTTTGTAAAAGAGATTCTTCAAACCTGAACGATTGTTGATGATGATTCTGTGCCTTTGATGAGGTTATCCAATATGTGTGCTACATCAACGTACTTCAACTGTTCTCCATTGCTCTATTGATGCAGCAGTGCACGGATGGCGAATCGAGTGTGAAAATTCATCCTCCACTGTTTTACTACTACTACACAGCTCTCCCGGACGGTGCCGCCGCCTAATTGGAAAAAATGCAGGGCGGTTCGAAGTTGTTTCAGGTTATGCACTCAATGCGAACCATTTGGAGAAAATTTATGCCAAACAGCGGAGAAAGCAGAACACCAGCGTCGACAATGGAGCACTATGTAATAAATTGCATAATAAGGTCAGTAAGGCATGTTAAAGTGTGTGTGTTGTGTGTGGTCTAGCAAAAACATATCGCCTCAGCACAGTGAGATATAGGACAAGTGCGATTTTTTGTTCTCCCACGACTATGTACGAGACGGGAAACAGATTGCCGCCCAGATATTCAGAGTTTTACTATTCAAACAACCCAGCGCAACAAATAGGACAAGACACTACGAAAACTGGAACGGACAATACACATACACACAGGAGGCACATGTACTTACATACATTGTTGAGATGACACGGTAGTTCTGGGAAAACAATCGAAATCATAGAAGCAACACCTACAAATGCAAAACGAAAACAAAAGAAATGTGTGAGATGAGCTTATGATGGATGGCGTTGATCAGTGATGTTAATCATGCTACAAATAGAGGGAGTAGATGATGGGACGATGGATCCCTGAACCAATTGATATATGGACGGTAACCAGGGCGAAGGCGACGATTAGGTTTTCATCGGATGGTATCCAGATGTGAATCACGGGCTTACGTTTACTTGTAGTTTTTCGTTAGGAAAATAAGCCTTAAATTACATATTCATAATGGCTGTCTCAGTATTTTAAAGTAGAACGAGGATAGCTTATTACCTTACGTTCCGACCTTTGGTGATAGAGTTTTTACAGTAACAGGTTTTTATTTCCCTTGAAAAGTGTCAAAACCAAAGACCGAAACGTCGACAAATGAACAAACATTGCTTGGTTCCGAAGGGCGTTTTCGAAATTTTAACTATCATTCGTACAGTGACTTTCGGAGCGATAGAGCGTTTTTTCCAGTCGCTGCAGCTATAAAGCTTGCTAATTTGTCTTTAAGGTTATGCTTGTGTGCTCTCCGCCTCTCCGAGGTCTTGGCGTCTTTTTTCATTTGTTTGTGCGCGTAAACAACCGTTTTTCGGCTTGTAGAGTTGTAGAGCAACAGTGTTTCTTCATTTGTGATCCGCCTGGATACCGTTATACAAGTTAAGAATCGTTATTATATTACATTAACCATTCTTGTCATTCCTACCATGTTGCAAATCTGGCAACTGAGGAAATCGCGATTGAAATTGAAAAATTTATTAGCAATCTGGAGAGAAAGGGTACAACAAATGAAGTTTTATTGTATAGTATTACGTTAAAAGCAATTGTTTCCAGTTTTTCATTATAAAGACCAATTAACGTTAGTTTTTTTTTGAAAAATGTTAGGTGGGACTGTTATGCCGAGAAATAGTATAGAAAACGAAAAATTCTACTCATATCAGTCCCATCACGATCTATGCAAACGATGTTCATTACTCATTTTCTTTGCAAAAGTGTATTACAAGAGTTTTCATGTTACTCGGGAGATTTTGAGAGATGTAAATCTGATTTTTTTAATTAACCTTTAATTTCTTACCAATTTTTTTAATGCCCGATATCTGGCCTAATGTATTCCTTAACTCAACACTACGTAAATCTTTTTTGTTGTATACTTTATCGGGCTTTTTGTTAGAGGGAGAATTATGCGTAGAATTTCAACAATGGGTCAAACAAACCGTATTTTTTCACGGAGTCTTCGAACAAACTGTATTATTTGGATGTGTTTTCTGAAAATATACTTAAAAAGAATCAAAAAGTAACATGGGACAATTAAAGGGCGAACACGAAATTATTGCGACACATTCAACAGGGCATAACTTTTTTACCATTGGGTAAAAATCAACCAAATTTTGCACACTTTCTCATTGATGTGTATTGTTTACATGCTGTCAAACTCGAAGTCGTGTTTTTCGATTCAACGAAAATAGAGGTGAACCAACGCGAGTCGAGAGAACAAATTCTTTCCAAACACCTGGAATTTCCTGACCCGTCGCACCGGCAGTTGGGAAAAATGTTGAACATTCACCATTCAACCGTCTCCAGAGTGTTGAAGCGGTTCCAGGAGCGGTTGACGTTGGACCACGGCAAAGGAGCTAGAAGAAAACCGGGACCGGAGAACAAAAAGTCGGAGGAAAAGGTGAAGCGGATGATTAAAGCAAATCCCAACGTCTCAAGCCGTGATTTGGCTAAAAAGATCGGCATGTCGCAGAGCTACGTCCAGAATGCAAAGAAGAGAGCTGGACTACATACATACAAGGTACAGAACTTGCCAAAACACGATGAGCGGCAACAATCGACGGCTAAAACTGGGGCACGGAAGCTCTACGAGAAGATGCTGACAAAATATGGCTGCTGTGTGATGCACGACGAAACGTATATAAAAGCCGATTTTAAGCAAATTCCGGGGTTGGAGTTTTTCATCGGCAAGAGAAAGTTCTATGTGGACGACAAATTTAAGAAGAAGAAAATGTCGAAGTTCGCCTCCAAATATCTCATTTGGCAGGCCATCTGCTCTTACGGACTGAAGAATGAGCCTTTCGTGACAAATGGCACAGTAAATGGCGAGATCTACAAATCTGAGTGCCTCGAGAAGCTCCTTTGCCGTTCTTGCAGCAGCACGACGAAGCTCCGCTATTTTGGCCAGATTTGGCATCATGCCACTATTCTAAAAGTGTCCTGGAGTGGTATGAGGCCAATTCTGTCCATTTTGTTCCAAAGGACATGAATCCGCCAAACTGTCCGGAGCTGCGCCCGGTGGAGCAGTACTGGGCAATGATGAAGCGGGAACTTCGGAAGAGCAAGAAGACAGTCAAAGACGAGAAGGATATGTTAAGAAAATGGAAAAAAACTGAGAAACTGGTACCGGATGACACTGTAAAGACTTTGATGGAGGGGATCAAGCGAAAATGCGTTCAATTTTACACTCAAGGCTCAATCGATTAACTTTTCTTTTGATTTTTGAAGTAAATATATGTATAAAACTACCCTAAAATTTTGGTTTGATTTTAAACATTATAAGAAAATTGGCATGACATTTTCGGTGTCGCAATAATTTCGTGTTCGCCCTTTATGCGTAAAACGGCAGAATAGGTCAGAGCAAAAATGACTTCCCCTTACAATGATTCGCCTCAAGATGAGATGGATCTAACCCTATGTGCGGGGTTGGGAATCGAACCCAGGTGAGCAGCGTACAAGGCCATCGTTTACCAACTACGCTTTGTCCGTCTCCGATTATAGAAGTTTTAACCTTACAGTCATTCGGCTCTTTTTTCGAGCTAGAAAAATCTCTTTAGAAAAATCTCTAATAATATGTGAGGGTTGAGAATCGAACCCAGATGAACTACTTAAAAGGTCTATGCGATATTTCACCCTAAGGAGGAAAATAGGGTAAACACCAAAATTTCTCACTAGGGCGAAAATTTTTTGGGAAAAAAAGGTTAAAAGGTAATCTTTTACCTGTTTACCTTTCACGAAGGAGTACAGAGTATATGTTCTAACTAATCAAGTGCGGTCGTCTCCGATTTGAGTTTGAATTGCGAGGATCTGTTGCCACAATATTTCAAAGACCCCATGCTTCAGTCAGTGAAGATACTCGACTGCAAACGATTGTATTCAGCATCAGTCGCAGCTGACGGAAAGAGGACATATGTTAACTCAAACTCTTATCGGCTGTTTTTCGCCGGGTCTGCTCTACCTTTACTATCTCTTGACAAGGTTCGACGACCTATTCGCCATTTTGTGCCGTGAGTCATGAACTGCACTAATTACAAACAATTGGGACACAGTGCCTTCCATTGTAGCTATAAAGTTCGTGGTGGGAAATGCAGGGGGAACCATGTGGATAACTCCTGCGGAAGAAATATCGATAAGTGTCTCTACTATGGAGAAGTCCTCATGATATCTCAACATGTCCCGCTCACAAACAGCGCGAGGAGAAATTGCAGCGTTACCTTCAAGGACGCTCTAGGAGATCTTTTGCAAAAAAGCTTTAGAGAGCTACCTCACTCACAACTACAAATAACTTCTTCAATTTGTCTACTGGCGAACGCGACTCTGATGACCCCAGGAGGGAACATCTGTGCCATTTCTTCCTCAAAGCTTCGTTATAAAGGCCAGATGGTTTCTTCAAGGTCAACCAAAAATAATTGCTCGAGAAAGTACTGGTGCAAAACCGAAGCAAGCAGCTCCTGATTTCAGAAACCTGAGCTCAGAAAAGGAGTTCCCAGCACTTCCTGGAACATCAAAAACCCCAAGCGTTCGCAAGTGTTCAGGGCCACCGAATACAATCAATGTTTCTTATGACTTGACACGAAATATGGATTAGAAGAGCTCCCGAATAGAAATGTACAGTAACAAAACCATGATTTTCACTGTGACAGTACAGTAATTTTACAATAATTTACAGTAAGTGTTAGTGTTATGCTACAATACAAAAACAATAAACTTTAACGTTTTTACAGCAAATTTCAATGTAAAATAGACTTTTACAGTGAAAAAGGGGGGTGATTATGTATCTTAACATTTAAAAAATCAATTTTTCTACATACATGTTTTTCTCGAAAACAGTAAAATTTATTGTGAATACACTGCATCAGTTTTTTGCTGAACAGTGAAATTTATTGTTGCATGAAATTTTATTGTAAATCTACTGTGAGAACTTGGCATCGAACAATGTTGAAACAGTAATAACTATAATATTTATTGTTTTATGATTGTTTGTAGGGTAAATGCTATTGTAAAATTCTATCCGGGCTACGCTTCCGCGATATCCGACAAAATCGAGTCCACATAAGAGCTTCCTCCGGAGGAAGAGTACTGATTCTTGGATGGTTTGATTGTCGACACCACGATTCAAGCTCAGACTAATCGCGTAGTAGACGGGAATCCCGCGGATATCCTCCTTACCCATGGTGCGAAAAAGAGTGCTCAGACGTATACGTGTAGAAGGCCGCTGCGTGTCGGACCTTCTGGTACGATCCACTAGCTATCGGCAGTACGGAGCGTTAGAAACACTAACGAAGAGCTTGATGAAATCCAAGAAGCGTAGTTACTGGCACAAGTTTGTTGACGAATTAACGAGAGAAATTTCGATGAGCACTCCTTAGGGCCCGGCCCAGTGCATGCGAAACCGAAACAGAAGTAACAAGAGCGTAGAACATTTAAACCGTTGGATATTCGATTTCTCAATGAAGGTTTATTAGGATTCCATACCGGCACAGTGAACGAAACACTTTTTTTCCCGATGGTGGAGTTCTCGCTTTCTCTTTTATCATGTAACAATAAAGCCCATGGGCCACACAGAATCAAACTCAACTTGTTGGCCAGATTCTGCCAATTGAATTTATTTATTAAGTTTCTTGAAGGTAACATTATTCCACATGGTTGGAGACAAGTGAGTGTCATTGCCATGCACAAAAATAGGAAAACTAGCCTCCGACCATAACTCGTATCGACCGATTGCAATGCTATTCTGTATCCAGAAGTTGTTCGAGGAAATTATCTCATTTCGCCTCGACAATTAGGTTGAAGCAAATGGCTTTCTGACAAATAGACAATTTGGTTTCCGCATTGGCGAAGAGACGAATGATTGCATTGCGTTGCTTTCAACAGATGTTAAAATAAGCTGTGCTAGCAAAGAGCAGATGGCATCAGTTTTCTTGGATATATATCTATCACTATTCTTTTCAGAAGCTGCACCAGCATGGTCTTTCTTTTTTTAGAGAGTTGTTCTACTGGAACTGTAGAGCTGGGTTCTCGGAAAGGTTTCCCGTCCCTATCACTACAATCGCAGACGAGACGCGAAATTTCACAAGTTAAAACACTGCCTTTGGCCGATTGTAGCGGACTATTATTCTGATTGTGATATTGAGTGTACGGTTCAGATGTGTGGGCACAGGGACTTCAGGATCGCGTGGAAATGAGCGTTTATTTGTGTGCACTTGAGATCGCGTTAATCAGATTATAAGCGCTATAGCGTTCACTAAATCATTGAGGCGTTTTTGTGTCTGCGAAATCTTGAGCGAAATTGTATGTGGATGATAGCGATTTTATGTGTGTCTTTGTGAATCATTGCGAAGGGCTCGGGCGTTTGCACGGTAAAGTGTTCGATTGTGTGAGCTTTGAATATCGCGTGGGCGTTTGTGTGTCGTGTGTGCGTTTGGAAGTCGCGAGAACGTTTATATGCTGTGTGTTCTAACGTATATAACTTCGATTATATACACGGGGTGTCCATTCACATATTCGCGTGTATTCTTGAATGATTGCACGCGACAGTGAATCTGATATTTAATTTTTGTGTATGGTTCAGATTCTAGAAGAGAGTATGTTCTCCATATCACTAGAGTTCAGGTCAGATAGCCGTGGTACGCGTTGTATAGTGGATATGGGCGTCACTTTTTTCTTATTGGTCCATGTGAAGGCATGGACCTAGGATGCTAGGGCCGAGAGTAGAAACTCGTGCGAACACGGGCTTTTGCAGGTTCACTCTTGAGACCGCTTTTTTATGAGTGCTAAAACTTTTTCGGTATGTTATTCTGTTTGCGAAATCGAGAGCGCAGGTGTGCGAGAATGATCGCGAAGAGTTGTAGCGTTTGTATGTTAACGTGTTTGTCGCGTATGCTAGTGTATGTATAGGTTCGCGTGGATAAAGTCGATTTTATAACCGTGTAGCCATTCGCATATTCGCGTGTATTGTTGAATGGACCACGGACCGTTGATCTGATGCTTAATGTTCAGTTTACGATACTAGAAGATTCATTGCGTTATGGAACGTGTTGTCTAGTGAACATGAGCGACATTTTTTTAGAATCCAACTGACAGCAGCTAGTAACTTGCGCATCAGAACGAAACCAAAACAAAATTCTTCACGGCGATTTAGTTGGAACCTCAAACTATAGGAAATTTTTGGTTTTGTTCTGATGCACAAATTGTTAGGAAAATTTGATGGATACACAACATGTTTAAATTTCCTAGGAAGAATTTGTTTTAAAAAATTTCATGCGAGTTTTGATTTTATTCTGTGGTGCTTCCTTTTTTTACAAAATGAGCTTAAAGTTTCCATATGATCGATTTTCAAAGAATTACACATTATGTATCGAGTTGTTCGCTGGTCACGAAAAAAAGTTTCTTCTATGAGGAATTTATTTAAATAAATTGAAGTTTTGGGAAGAGTTTTTTAATCGAAGTTTTTTGACCGTTTTTGTTTATTTTGACAGTAGATGTTGACTTTCCACGCTATTTAAAGTCATTTTTCATCAAAACAAAATTTTCGATTTTCAGCATTTTAAAGAGGGAGGGACCCTTGGGTTTTATTTGGATACAAAAAATTGCATTTTTGAACTAAAAAGTTGCATAGATTCCTTTTTCGAAGTGATCAGAATGATTCTAAGCGAAAATTTAAGACGACATTTTTTACTGAAATCTTTCCTATTGAACATCCCTAGTTCTCCATACAAACTTTAGTTTTAAACTGTGAAGTCCTGCTCCATTTTTTTCCAAAATTTCTTAACCACGGTATGTTTGGGTATACTTCCGGTAATGTTTGGTTTTGTAATGAAGCGCAATCTATTGTTGACCAGTGCAATTAATAATGATCTAAGGAGTTCTTGAATTCATGCTTATAATGGCATGAATTCTAATTCAATTTTTGGTAGCTTATTGCGCAAAGATTTGTTTTATTTGCGAATTGAATCAAGTAAATTAAAATGATGATATTTCTGCGGTCTGCACTATTTCCATTCGTAGTCATTCATGTAGCGAACATACAATCATGAAAGATTTATTAAGCCCAGATCCAAAATAGCACGTTCAAGACAAGATACGGAAAGGTAGAACTTAGTGAGTGTTTTCCTAGTATACTTAGGACTAAAATCACAACGCTCTAACTCACTACTTTTTAATTGTATTACATTTCGACTGATGATCATTCGGGCATGATTTAAGAACAATTTTTGTTGTACGCACAGGTCTCTGTTGCTTCTAACGCATAACGCCAACCCTCTGTTTTTCGGTTACGGTGCGGAAAGTGAAAGTAATAGCTGAGAGATTCCCACTTGTTTTCCTCATAATTTCTGTCCCGTGCTGCTGTTCGATAGATTTGTGCGTTACAAGTGGAAGCTATCAGCAATAATGCACAATCTTAGCTACTGAGCTTCGGTTATGTGACAAGAGGAAAGCTTGTTCAACTAGATAGCAGATTTATGGCTGTTCAAGTGGACACTTAAGACTAACATTGTTAATAAAAAAATATTCCTATTAAGTGGCATGGCATCAAGTGTTTTCCGATACATCAAAAGAACGTTTTCTTAGAATGAAACTAAACGGAACCTTACGGAAACAATTTAATCCTGTTAGATACTCGCTGAACGCCCCGAACGAACCGATTGTTTTCGCTGACATTTTCTCCCGCACGGATTGCACAGTTGGATGTGTATACCTACATGTGGCTTATTGAAATCGTCGACCACCATCGCGTGCCCACAGGGATAACTATCAGCAGCAGAAGAAAGTATTAATAATCACATCCAAGCCAATCGGACATTTATTGGCCACCCGGTGTGTGTATGGATGGAGTGTCCAGGCGATTGCGAATTTTTATTGCTATGGGAACTTGCATGGCCGAGGAGGAATAGAGCGCGAATGGCGGTGATGGTGGTGCAGGTGGTGGGTGCGAGAGTTGCAACTTCAAGTTCGATTCATGCAGTGACTCTGAACTGGTGCCTGTCATTGCCCATAGACTGGGCTAGATTTATGATACCGGGTCAGATGGGGAACTTGTTACGATGAACTGTTGCCTTTCCCTTTTGAGGCAAGTACACATAGCAGGTATCTCTCTACGCTTGGCGGTGACACGATAGGACTTATTTTACACACAACGTCAGTGGTAAGGGGAGGAATAGTTACAAAGAACTCCGCTGGAAGCGGGTCATGTGAAAGCCGCGCTGACAGCTCGTTAATAATTTATTGAGTTGAGATGAGGAATCCGTAATTTTGATCAAAAAATTTTAGTAGGACTTATGACAATGTCGACAGTTGAGTGCACATCGCTTGGCAGATTTTAATGCAGTCTATGTGGATACATAAATATGAGATGAACCACACTAAAGTAGTTGAAAGAGGCAACTTGGCATTATTAAAAAAAACTTTGCATTATTATACTTTCCACTTGTTCAAGCGATCAATAGTGTTTTTGAAAATTTAGGAAACTGTTGGGAGAATCACAAGCAAGTTGAATGTCTTAGGTGTGTCAAGAAATCTAGCAACTATTCTCAAAACTTTTTAAAAGAAGACTGAGCTGAGGCACACAAAAAATTTAATGAGATATGAAAATAAGTCATGTGAACTTTCGTTTATTTGTTTGTTGTTTATTTCACGAAAAGTAAGTTATTCTGCTCAAGTATGTTTAATTAAGAGTTAATATAAAAACCTCATGTACAACAATTCCCAGTTCGCTAAACAAATTTCCTTTCACTCTGTCAACCATGGTAGGTACCTACTTGCCAGCCAGGCGGTCATGTTCACTAAATCAAGTCAAGTCACGAACGCATCCCCTCTTGAACCCGTCGTGAAGATATGACAGATATGCTTTACCTACTGTCTTATATAGCTAAGCCACGGCACTTAATTTCGGGACCACACACACGCACAATTTTTAGTCGTAAATCAAAACGGTATTGTTACACCATTACACCTCATCAAATAGACATTTATAACGATTGAAGCTATTATTAGTAAGAACGTGATGTTGTTCGATAAGTAAGAAGATATCTCGCGTACTTTTTGAAATGGACCTATGTGCAAAAGAGAGCCTCTCTTTGTTTACTTTCTCTTTCGATTATCACGGCTTCACCATTAATCTTTCCAATAATGTTCCGGTATATATTGGTAGAGTATGATTTCGACTAGCATATTATGCAAAGAGTTAAACAGAAAACGCAAATGCGATCGTGTTATTAGCGGAAGAGAAAGTAAACAATGAGAGGCTCTCATTTGCACATAGGACCTTTTCAATAAGTTTGCTTGATATAGTCAACATGTAGTGTGATATTATCAGTTACCGTAACGGAAACCGATTAACAAAACAATTTGATTGATAAAAATAACTGTAACTACGGATACTCACGTCTTGTTTTCAGCTTGGGATGCACCGGTTTCAGCACACGTCCTTTTCGGATTGAATCGAGAAGCTGCTCTCGAGGACAGGCAACACGTTTCAGTGGTTGGGGAGCCAGCTTTCGCTCAGAAGCCTGGAAGAATTGTGTCAAAATATTAGACATTTTCAATTAATAATGATGGAGTGTTTTTTTACACTGGTCGAAAAACAAAGAAAGTAGACCCTTATAATTGCACCAACAGCCTAGTGAATTGCTCATTGCAAACTTACTGAACGACACACTATTTCAGTAAACTAATTCAAAGCAAAGCTGCTAAGCTCAGATAATTTAACTGAACTTGACTGTTATCGTACACGCAGAAAAAAGATTTGTAGGTTCAATAAAAATATGGATTAAATTCAATAAATAATTGGTCGGGAGACAATAAATTTATTTATTGAATTCAATAAAATTTATTTGTTGTTTCAATAAAAAAGTTTATTGTTTTGCTTTCTAATACTTTTTTTTTTTGAAAATAAAACAAAATTATTGAAATTAAAAATTGAAAGCAAAAATACATTGTTTTTCTATAAAAAAATATTGTGAAATTAATAATTTTGTTGGTTAAAGTGATAAACAATAATTGATTCAATTCAATAACACATATTTTTGGTTTAAATATGCTAAATTTTTCTGCGTGTAATCATGAGAGCGTGTCAAGTTCAAGGAAATCTAGTTTACTACACACATCAATTATCGACTGTCAAACCGAAGCGAAACACGATGAACGATGTTTGTTCAGTACACAAACATGTGGTTTAAGGTTTTGTTGTTGAAATTTTAGCGATAAGACGGAATCGTTTCGTCAGCCACGATCACCGTTGGTTTAAATCTACACAGAAAAAAATATTTTGTAATTTTAAATTTATTTTCATGCACGTATTTGGAGCATGGACATAAATGTAAAATTAAGTTCCGCCACAAATGCACACAACTTGTCGTGCTTTCTTCTACGAATTTATTATGATTTTACACGTTGATTGAAAATTACAGCTTCATTAAACGGGATATCAATGCACTTTAATGTATAATATTGTTGTAAAATATCACATGAACGAAAGTATAAAATCATATGAATTTTGATGTGCCCATTGAGTGCATCGAACTCAACTTAATTTTCAATCAAACTTTTGATTCAAGCTTTGTATGTTTACATTCTTATTGATTTACAAGTCGTTTAAATTTCATTATTTTGTGGTGTGTACAGTCAATAATATTCAGACTACTCTTAATCCAAGGTACAGTCCTTGGCCAAATTATTATACTTAAGCTATCAAACTTTTCACTTAATTTCCAACGTTTTGTTGTACTATTTCCCAAAGGAATTTCTTTTTCCCACTTATGATAATGATCCATGCAGTTTTTTGAAAATTTACCAAATAGATGACAGCAGTGTAAAACGGGAAAACGTAAACCAAATGAATAAACGTCAAACCCAATGTAATTTTCAAACTCTGTATAATACATACTACAGCATCATTATATTGTACTTAAGGGACCATTCATAAATTAATTTTTTTAAGGAATTTATTACGTAATAGGAAAGGGGGGTATAACTAAATTTGTAACAATTTGTTACATGAGGGGGAGTCAATTTCGGGTAATTTTTTCGTTACGTAATTTATGAATGGTCTATAAGTACTGCTTCAAAATTATTTAAAGTTCATTGTTAATGCTTCAACATTTCTTGGTGAAATTGTAAAAAACTATTTCTATTTATGACACAATTTTTAGAATATGTATCAAAAGTGTTGGTGTTGTTTGCTTTAACTAAAACTTTGTTTTAACTAAAACTAACAAGTAATATGTTTTATCTAGTTAAAATAACGGAAAAGCATTTTTAGTTCAACTATACTAATATGGCAAGGTCTGTAAAACAGAATTCTAAGCATTCAAGACCATTCTGTTTTCTTTTTTCACAGTTTGACACATTTTGGAAAGACACAAGACTTTCTTAATAAATTTTAGAAAAACATACTTGAGTTTAAACACAATTTCCCCCATGGAAAACTTACCTTCCGAAGCGGCGGTCGTGATCGGATGAACTCAAGGATGACAGCATGAGCATCTTTTTTCACCTTTGGCGGAATGTCACCATCGACCATCACTTTTCGAAGATTGTACTTTCTGAAAGAAAACAAAATTAAAACCAAAAACAGAATTAAGCGAAAGAAAATATCAAGCATCTCCGTGTGAATCGATTATTGTGTATACATAGCATAATGGAAAAGCGATACCGTGTTGTGATATTCATAACTTTACACGGACAATAATTGATTGGCCCTTTGTTGGGCTGGGGTGCCAATAAGTGGCCCGGTGTGGGTATGTTGGCCCCCAAAAACGTGACTGCTTGCAACGTCGTGCGCTGAATTCAGAACACTTTGTAGGTTACGTGTGTCGGCTATTCGCGGGCAACGTAAATATGAAACGTACTTCTGTGTGTATCATGATTTATGAATAGGCATAAACGAATATTGCATTCGCTGATTGATGAGAGCGATATGTTTATGGAGGTCAAACAATGGTAGGTTTAGAAATACAGAGTCAATCTCAGATTGTAGAATCCATGTGCATAATTGCATAACACAGCATAGTGCCAATCGAGTCAGGAGCATACACGTTAGACATAACATTAAAACCAATGTAAAGCTGGACGTGTCAATGAACCTTCTTTTAGTAATGTAAATGATGCTTACCAGTTTTCTGGCAATAATTTGCAAGATTTCTGAAATTTTGCAAAAACAGAAGGGTGGGTGATGTCAGAGACATAATCGCAATGAAGTAGAATACAATACAGTTTTTCCCTTCTAACTTGTGCCTTAAATTGTTTTCGGAATCTCCAAGTAAGTCGTTCTGGATTAATTTTATTCAAATTCAGACAAAATATCATCACGTTTAGTGTTTTGGAATATGCAAGCTCTTTGAAACTATGAACATTTTCTCCAGGACTATATTTGCGAGGATTGTACCTACCTAAATGGTACTATCATTCACAACAAAAAATGGACACAAAGCGCAAGTTCGTCCTAAGTGTTTTTTAGCTTATTCGCTTATATAATAATTTTGGCGATAAAATACTCTAATTTATTTGTAACTTATGTGATAAAAATTCAATTACTTCTCTCGAATAAAAGACAATTATCTCTGTAAGGTTCATGCACACCTTCTTGATTCTTTTGAATTCATGCTATTTTAAAGATGGTCGATTTGTGAAATCTTAGAAATTTGGATTGATGATAATAAAAAATTTAAAAGATGTGTACAGGACACAACCGCTGCACAGTGGCTCAAAACAGCGTTTAGAGGTACTTAATTCATTGGAGTCAAAACTGTTCATATTAGCGATTTTACATATTCTACAATGTTTGTGTGTGTAAAAAGCGCCATCTTTTGGCAACATTGTTGTTTTAAAAAAATGATCATAGTAGGCTATAAAAAATTTAACTTTCGAACCGAAAGAGATAGCACTTAGCCGTCTTCGACAAAGTTGTAGAGGAGAGTATTTTCATAAATTTTACAGAAGATATGTTGTCACTGTCACTCACAGTTATTGAGTTATAAGATATTTTCTATGATGAAGTCCCACAATTCTTATTTTTACTTATAACTTTTTTGTTTCTGATTTTTCGCTTTAACAATGCTCGAAGGTATTTTTTATCATTACAAAACACACAACTTTTTCGAAGAAACAAAATAGCTGTGAATGCTGTATAAAGACTTACGGCTGATTTTGATTTTATTTTAACCTGTTTTCGAACCCGTGTAACTTTCCTATCGGCAAAAACTGTAATTATAATATTAATTATTCTAATAGAACTGGGGCGCGCAGTCTGTGTACTAGCGCATCTGCTGGAAGGTTAACATCGATGCATGATGTTCGAACGGGTAATGTACAATTTCATTTCCGTCCAGGTAACCGTATCAATGTTAGCTTAAGGATAAAGAAGATGCACAAAATTGCTGCATTCACCGCGGTATGAAATATTTGAAAATATTCAGCCGGTTAATACAGCGATCATATGGAAAATCTGGAAAAGTACATCACCCGTTAGAAAATCATTCAATATCGGTGTTAAGCGTCCAGCAGACGCGCTAGTACACAGACTGCGCGCCACTCAGAAAAACAAGCGAAAGCGTCTTTGAACACCAGCGCCTACTCGTTCAGTGAGCCATACGCGTTACTTCAAGAGGTTCAAACATACAGCTTTCGACAGGGTATAACTTCTGAACGGATGATTATGGACAAACAGTTTTGCCTTCGTTTTGTAGGTGAAACCCATTTCTATCAGAATAATTGATAATATAATTACAGTTTCTGCCGATAGGAAAGTTACACGGGTTCGAAAACAGGTTAAAATAAAATCAAAATAAGCCATAGGTCTTAACACAGCATTCACAGCTATTTTGTTTATTCGAAAAAGTTGTGTGTTTTGTAATGATAAAAAATACCTTCGAAAATTGTTAACGCGAAAAATCAGAAACAAAAAATTATAAGTAAAAATAAGAATTGTGGGACTTCATCATAGAAAATATATTATAACTCAATAACTGTGAGTGACAGAGACAACATATCTTCTGCAAAATTTATGAAAATACTCTCCTCTACAACTTTGTCGAAGACGGCCAAGCGCTATCGCTTTCGGTTCAAAAGTTAATTTTTTTATAGCCCACTATGATCAATTTTTTAAAACAACAATGTTGCCAAAAGATGGCGCTTTTTACACACACAAACATTGTAGAATATGTAAAATCGCTAATATGTTCAGTTTTGACTCCAATGAATTAAGTACCTCAAAACGCTGTTTTGAGCCACTGTGCGCTGTGACATTAAACATGTAGGTAGCTTTTTTCCAGAGCGTGCAACATAATTCGCGAATGAATGCAATTTGCTATATAACAAAATTTTAAAAACAAGTATAACACCATATTCTCTGCTATACTTTTAAACAAAGCGATTTATCACTCATGCTGGCATTAATCGATTACAATTGGTAAATTTGCGAAAAATAATCTATCACAGAGACTCGATAAACTAGGGAAAAATAATTTTGAGTCCTGTAACGTTTAAGACATTATTTTTCCCTAGTTTATCCAGTTTCTGTGATAGATTATTTTTCGCAAATTTACTAATTCGTCGCTGTTGTGCTATCTTATGACAAGCGCCATTTTGCACATTTCGAGAAAAACGAATTTTAAAGTTTGAGATTGAATATCTTGAAACTTATAAATGGTATAAACAATTCAAAGAAAACAAATGATGCTTCTATCTATTCTGCATTAATCTCTCAAATATTACGAAAATCGGTTAACTACATTGCGAGTTTTCTTTAAAAATGTAAACAAAAGTCGATCTCACACGTGTCATAGGTGTGTATTGATGACAAAATTTGTATGGCGTGTCATAATCGTGCATGGAAAATTTTCCATAGAAAAAAATCATCAATTATTAACTTTTATTCATATCCTTAACTTCATTTGGTCTATAAACAATCGGTGAGATGCATTTTGAAGGAAATGAGTCAGGGAATCTAGAAAAAATAGTTATTTTTGGTTACAGTGTTGCCAAATATGCTATATTTCCAGTTTAAAACTTAAATTGCATTTTTCTCACAGTTCGTGCATTTTTGTTTCGAAAATGATTATGCCATTGTGTTTATCAGATAGTTTTACATATAAAAACATCTCATACATAAAGATAATTTGTGCGAATCTCCAGACACAGTCATTTGAAGCAACAAATTAAAAAATTCTCAGCACGTTTCTCGCTATATCTCAGTAACCAAGCAGAATATCAAAATTCTGTAAATGCCACTTTGTAGAGATTTTTTTGGACAAGTAATGTGGCATATCTAACTCAGTTTACCCCAAAATGGCGTTTGTCATAAGATAGCACAACAGCGACGAATTGTAATCGATGAATGAATTTTAAACTAACAAGAACAACCGCTCAAGTTGCTGCTGGGGAGAGTAAGTTCTAGTTTTAAAATTTTCAGTTTTATGTTATAGAACAGTCAAAATTATGAAGATAAAACTGAAGCGCTTCAGAGCGTGTCCTTGGGTTGTTACTGGACTCGAAATTATTTTTTCCAACTATCGAACCTGAGTGTAAGTGCTGAATACTCTTTATATCTTCAAAACACAGTTTCAAACGTGTATATACGTGCATATACCAGTTTTAAAGTTCGAAACAAATTGTTTGAAATAATAAATCAAAACGCTTTGCTGGCAATGTGATTGTTTCCGTTCCAAATTCTTTTTTAACCTCCAATATTAAACACTACGCTACTGAACATAGTCTAAGGAATTAGATTGATATAAAATACCAATATTTGCAAATCAGTGATAACAATCAAAACCTATCAGTGAATTATCTTGGTTAATTGGCATTACTTTTGGGTTAAGCTTCAAGAATTGCTATAGATTAGCTTCGGAACTTTTTTAAAACAAATCAAAGCTGAAACTGCTCTAACATAACTCAATCCCCTCGCTAACCAAAATCGTAAACTAATACTCGCCTTTCAGTAGGTTCAAATCCAGCTCAGTCCGCCCGTGCTTCAAAAATGCCAACAGAAGCGTATTGCTAGATGCCTTAGTGTAAAAAAACGCATCACGTATACCCGAATTATTAAACGTGTGTGACAATAGACTCATCACCTTACGAACTGCCGAAAATATTTTGACAAGAGAATTTCGCCCATATCAACGTAACGCACACACATGCATAAATATAAATGAATTTATTCCAACGCTCCAGCAGTATTGGACTCAATCCAAAGCCCACCCGCATTGCAATTGATCGTATGTACACGACTCGAATCTATCGTAATTATATACTCGTTCGTGTATACAAAGTTTGAAATCGCACAGAAGGACACTGTTTGTACAACTTGTACCCGTTTCCTTGCTGTGTGCAAAGTTTATCATGTGCTCTGCACGCTGCTCTGCAATTTGAAGCTTCGAATGCGAGTGTATGCAAACTTGATGTGTTCGCATTTGCAATTGTGTTTCAATCCGAGACGGAAAGTTTATAAATAGAGGTGTCGTTGGAGTCATTAATTGCTCGCATACCAAACGAGCAACATAATGATTATAACGTCTGGACAGTCTGGCACCCGAAATATTCGTACACGGTTTAACTGCGTGCCGGTTAATTCCATCACTTGCGAAAATCCAGAGCAGTTACCGCTTACTGTACCGTCCGGACTATATATTGATGATGCTACTTGTTTGGCTATTCCAGCGGTGAATTATTAAACCGGACACGCGGAACCTCTATTTAAAAACTAGCTATATATGATTGAGTCACTTAGGTTCGAGTGTGTACAAATGCCAATGCTGCGTCTACCGCTTATTGTACCGTCGGGACAATTCAATCAACAACAGAGTTTTTTGCGATTAATCAAGATTTTGGGTTTGTGAGAGCTTGGGCGTAGTTGTGCATGTATGATCGCGATTGCATGTTCGAATTTGTGTATCATCGCAAACGACTCGAGCGTTTGCATGTTAACGGGTTCGATCGCGTGGACGTTTGTATGTATGTCGCATGTAATAGCGTGTATGTAACTTCGCGTGTACAAATTCGATTTCGTAACCGTGTGACCATTCGCTTATTCACGTGTGGTCTTGAATGATCGTGCAGACCATGAATCTGCTACATAGTTTTCAGTGAACGGTTCAGCTGCTAGAAGATAGTGAGCTCCTCCATAGCACTAGAGTTCCCGGTCATGGTGCCATGGAATGAGTTACTTGATATCAGCGTCATTTTGTATCTTCTTTTCTTATTAGATTGGGCCAACTGAACGGGGTCTCCTCATTAGTCAGCCTAAAAAAATTGATTTGTTTTTCTTCAATCGTTAAAATTATTATCTGACAGAAATTCTTGCGAAGTTTCATGTAAGTTTCCTTTAATTGATTTTATTTCTTCTAGAAACTTAAAAGCTGGGGGAGCTTTTATAAATTACGTAACACTTTTCGAGAAGAGGGTGTACGACAAAATGTGACATGTTGTGACATATGGAGGAGTAAGCAAGAACGTTACGCAACATGTATTCACAGAAAAAAAATTTTTTTAAAGATTTTTGTTACCTTCTACACACTTAATTTGAATTACTGGGTACAGTAAAATCCGTTCTAACCTAACGTCCAAAAATATTGATCAGTCAGTACTTTCCTCTGAAAATGGCGACTTGGCAGATGATTTGCTGTACCTGTTTTGTAAGTTTTTGACGAGGTTCGGTAATATTTATGTATCGTGGGTTTCTGCAAACTATTTGAAAAATTTACTGAAAATCGCTAAAAAACGAAAACTTTACTGCAATTTTTTTAAACAATTTGCTGGCAGCTCCGTAAAAATATCACTTTACTGTGCAAGTCGTCAAAAGAAATTACTGAACAGCTTTTGGCTGGCTTAGTGTGTAGGGGAGGAGGGATTAACAAATTGACAATTTTTACAGTTGGGCAAGGGGGATTATACCTTGGGCAATTTTTGCGTTACTCAATTATCATGGTCACATTTGAAAACACCTTGATTTCCATGATTTCAAAATTCCGTTCATGATTATAAAAACAACATAAAAGCTATGTACACAAGTAAACACTGTTTTTAGATAATTAAATTGTGCGCAGATTCAATCAAAAATGTATTGAAAATTCTCATGTTATTAACACACTTACTGCTTAAAAGGCCGAAAATTGAGTACTTCAATAAAGAATGACCAAACTATTTAAAATTTCCACTTTTAATCACTATGTACAGGCAGAAAAGTTTTTCGAATTAGGAAGTTATCCCATTTTTGTTGAGTTTGAGCTGTCCGCGACGAGCTGCTGTACGAGACCATCTTTATTTATTTTATTTTTAATTTTTTTTTTGTAAATAAATATATGTTTAAAAATTCGCAAAAGATTATTTGTTTCTTTTGTTGTTTTCATGTTAAAAAAAAACTTAGAACCACCTTTTTCAAGAGCCGCTAGTAAGGAGACCCATTGAAGGCCTGCTCCTAGGCTGCTTGGACCGAGGGTACGGACGTTACCGATTGCATGATCGCGCGAACACAGGCGTGCATGGGTTCGTAGGTCGAGACCGCGTTCATAAGTTTATAACTGCAGAAACGTTCACGTAATCATCGAGGTATTTTCATGTTTGCGAGATCGCAAGGTTAGGTATGCGAGGATGATCGCGAAAGATTCGAGCGATTGTATGTTACCAGTAACCGTGAACCGGTGAACTCAATAATAGTATGCTTTTGCTGCCCCTCGTCAATAGGCGTCCATGATTATTTAAATGTGTCTACAAAATGCTATGGTTGCAACTCAAACAATGTTGGAAAAAAATTTGTGCAGTATGTAAACATGGTGTCGAATCCTTACATAGAACTCGTTGTGTGATTAGTGGATAGACTGAATAAACAGTGCTACTGAAAGGATATTTCCGGACAGATCGGATCGTATCCTAATGTACGTTGCAATTGAAATAAAATATGCACGCTGAATTGAACCTTCATTTGACTCGCATGCAAAATATAGTGCGAAGTCTTGGTACAAGATTCCATGGAACTTGATGGAACAAATAGCAGTCAATGTAGATATTCAAATTATCTACAAATTTTTCACATTAGTGCTAATAACAACCAATTTATTCATTCACTAATTATCGAGCTGTAAGTATTTCAAAGTTTATTATTTAGCAGCTGAAAAATCGGCTAACATGTTCACAGCAACATATTGTCATAGATACGACGCAAAGATCGACGGCGGTGGTACCCAAAGCCTCGCTTTGATCTTTTTAGCTATCACTCTGACAGTGAACCGAGTTTAACGAGGGGTCTTATTTGGATGGTACATGGGAAATCTCTGACCACTCTATCTTGAGTTTATCTTTGATAAAACGTAAGTACTAACAAATCACCGAGGCGTTTCTTTGTATGCGAGGTCGCGGGCGTACATTACATGATCGCATGTGCAACTAGATTTGAATTATCGTGAGTCGTTTCTATATTGACGTGTTTAATCGATGTTTAATTCTGAGTGTATGGTTCAAATTAAGGAGAAAGTGAGCTCCACCATCTTACTGGGGTCTACAACTATGGCGCACTGACACTTATAATAATATAAGTTCCGTATTTCAAAGTAGGAACTCCCAGACGAGTATGTTTCATAATTCGTAATTGACTTAATCGCCAGGAAATCTATATGATTGCAAGATGTTGAGTATAGTTCTGTGTGAATGATTGCATTTGTGACCGGGTTTGTATGATCGATAAAGACTTGAACGTTTGTATGTTATTTTTCGCGTTCCTTTAATCACATGGGCTTTTGTATGCAATGTTTGCTAGCGCATTCATGATCTACAATGTGTTTCTATAACCGTGTAGCCGTTTACATATTTCTGTGTTCTTTTGAGGATTGCCGACAAGGAAACGACAAAAGAGGAAATAGTACGTTAATTAGGGCTCCATTCGGTGGACTTACGAAATGTATACTACAACATATTTGAGAAAGACCATAACTATTGTAAAAATCATCCGCAGAATGCCAAAAAAATAATAGAAATGAAGGGTGTAAAAAGCAAACATACAGTACATTAAAAAAAAGAACATCAGTTCTCCGAACACCTCATATATAGTGTAGAAACACCAACTAATTATTGAACTATAATTTGAGCAGGAGAGAGTAGGGGAAGGCACGCAACATAAAAAGACCAAATACGGCATTGAAAAACCACTTATTTTTTAACTCTTCAGGGCCCCTTATTCATATTGTGACCAATGTCAAAGTAAACTCAGATGCCAAATTTCACATCATTTGGATATTTTGGACCCTTGGTCACTTCGCTTGAAACTTTTGGCATGGACACTATGGGAAAATATCGGGAAAATATATTAAATGTATTATTAATAAGTTAATTTTAAGTAGCGCTCGAAATATTACAGTTTATACCTGTTTTTGATGGAAACATTTTTAGCATTTAAACAACAAAAAAGCATTCCTTGAGAAATTCGGGAAGTTGGAGTTTTGGGACATTTTGTTTCAAAAGTCCACTATTCTTAATAACCATTCTACTCTATGGAATGGAATAGAAATAGATTTGTTGCCGGTAAAATTCAGATTTTTTACATTTACTCTAGAAACCACATTTTTTTATCAAATGTCCAACTTACCACATTTTTCGTGAAATGAAATATTTACCGTGTCATTTCTGTGCGTTTTTCATAGTAAATTAAATAATAAGCTAAGCCGATAGCAAATCTATTTCTATTTTGTTTCTTAGGATTTTTCACGTTCATCAAGGTATATTTAAGAAAATGGTAACATTTAACATGAATGACGAAATGCTCCAAAACTCCAACTTCACGTGTTCTGACAAAGGTCGCAAAGGTACTGTTCGATTTCTGAGATTTTTCCACATTAGTAAAAAACAGCAAAATATGTATGATTTGTAGCATACTAATTTTTTTTTGCCAAAATCGTGCGATCTAATAATTACGCCACAATCGTTAAATTTGGGTCAATGACGTCTTCGGAGGAATTTATAGATATTACAAGCACTTTCATATGGTATTGTGATTTTAATGATTAATTTCCTTAAAAGTGAGATATATTTAACAACTTTCTTGCAAGTGCATTTATTAAAATTATGCTTATAGAGCAAACTTTTGTCAACAACTTCTCTGAATGCTTGTTGTTTGTGGAGAATCCCTCTAAAGCTAGTTCATTACCATAACTTTTAAATATAATTTAAATATAATTCGGTATGACTCATAAAAAGGTTTAAATTATCAAAATGGACAACTTTCTGTATTACAGAATTCGTGCTTTTCAGAGTAATTTGGCATTTTTGGAAAAGTAAATTGTTTCAAATACTGATTTGTTGGTTAAGGTGGAAGCGACTGAGTTTACGTCAAAAGTGTTTTCGGACCACTCATCTAAAAAGCTTGTTTTGCCATTTGCTGCTCCTATCAGTGAGATTTTTCAACTATTTTTTTTGGTAGAATGAATGAGTTAACGTCTTAGGAAGAGTTGTGGAGATTGTTTCCACGAATTCCTTTGCTGAATGCATGAAGTCTCTTTTTTAAATACTTAAGAAGTTATAACTCGCTGTATTTGGATGATTCCCAAAAATAATTTCTTTAAATATCTTTTCAATTATCATTCCTAAAGATTTTATATATCCTACGAAGTTATTTCAATCGTAGAAATACACAATTTTTTAACCAATATTTTATTTAGAGTATTTTCATTTTTTTTTTGAAAAACCGTAATTTTTCAAATCATCTATAACTCCACAGAAGACAACGAGAGACCAGTGAACTCTATTGAGTTTTATAGTGTTGATATAGCATTTCTAATTGCAACTAGAGGCAGCTGTCCATTTTTGTCCGTTCGAAAGTTACTACTTCAAAAACTACAAAAGCTAATATTACCCAAAATAACCCAATAACTTCTAAGTCGCAAGAGATGATCTCTTCTGGTGGAAATATATGTATCTTACTATGATGAACAAACTATCTGGAACATGCTGAAACTTTATCTACGATATTTAAGAAGTTATGTTGAAAACAAGTTTTTAAGGGGTCATTCACAAACTACGGTCAATAACTTCGAGTGTAGAGTAGAATGAGGTCAAATAGGTATGGGGTACAATAGGTAGAGGGCATTATCTTTGCTATGTTATTGCAGAGGTCGCTCGTGTTGCGTGAATTAGATACATTAGATACGCATTGTATTTCGTCCCCAGTACAGTACATTTAATCATTGTAAAAAAATGTCAAGTGAGTTTTTTCTTCCGTAAAAATTAATGCTGAACACGATAGTTGTGTTGATTTTTCGATATTTCCGTTTTTGAAAAAAATACGGACATCAACATGAAACATACGCTTGGGAACACTATCGGTCACTACTATAATGTAAATTTAAATAACTTTTGCAGGAAAATTGTGCATAATTTCGCGCAAAAAACGCCAAAACGAAGTGAAAAAGATATAAAGAACGCAATTGTATCTGTTCAATATGGCGTGAGCCTCTAAGTAATTCAAGATTTAGTTCGAAACATTACGTGCTTGTGTGAAAGAAATGTGCTCGTCATCAATGAAAGCGCGTCTGATATTTCGTGTGAGTTAACAATATCACAATTTAAGGTGTTGTTGAAGTAGATAATCGAAAAAAAATTATTCGAAAAAGAGAAGGAAAAGGAATCCAAAAATATGCTTTGAAGGGCTAATGTGATCGTCGAGAAGCTAAGAATCCACGTAAGCCGGAATGCACAACTTCAATTCTACACTCTGGCGACGACGAGGACACCAAAGTAGTCATTTGCAAGTACAAAGCCATAAGCAGGTGCTGAATAAACACGATTTTTACATGATTTGCACTTCCTCATTTTCTAACTTGAATGACGTCAATGGATTGCATTTAATATTTGTGTTTTTAATTTTCAATTAATCTGCAGTACAAATAAAAGTTGAACCGCTGATTTTCTAGGTGTGTACAATGTTTTATTTAACCTCGAATATAGTGACCTACCGTACTCCCAGAGTTTAAAAACATCGAAAGTTACTTCGCCTGGTTGGATTTAGTTTGAAAAATATTTAGCCAGGCATAAATTCATTATTGCCAATGTTGCCAGATGGATAACCTTTCCATCGAGTGCTGGTTTATCAAAATCAGTGCAAAAATACCATCGCGCGTGCCCTCCAAAAAACTGACCTAGTTGACCCCACTCTACTCTACTATAAATAGAGATTTTTAGTCTTCAGCAAAGATGTTCGCTTAACATTTACAAATACTTTTATTGTTTCTCTCTAATCTTTTTTTCATACTTTGAAAAAAAAAAGGAAGTTTTTATGCTATAAAAAAGAAAAATGTCTCAAAACTTCAACTTCCCGTATATATCGAAAAACTGAAAAATTTCCACTGAAATGTTTTTTTATAAAAACGGTATAATTGTTGTAATTTTCAGAGTACTACTTTCAAAGTTATATCATTTAATATATTTTTTCCTCATATTTTTCCATAGAACTAATGTCAAAAACTTCAAGCGAAGTAGACTAAGACTAGGATGCCTAAGATTGTTTAAATTTTCTATGCCCTGCGGCCCAATAAGCCCTTCTTGTATTCGCGATACATCATTATCGAGGAATATTGCAATAAACATCTTAAAGCAACTTTTTTGTTAAAAGTTAAGGTGAAAAACTACATCTATGTTCAATAAAATATGAATGGGATTTTCCTAGTTGTTACTTTAAATGGAGATTTGCTAATTCAATTATTTAATATATTATTTCAAATTTTTTTAGGCGTTTTTGTTTAAAAGACATTTTATTATTTATTCTCTGATGTGACATTTAATTTGGCCAATATTTCATCAAATTCGGTTCTCGGGCTAATATGAAAACGGTTTTAATGGTTACAAGATTTTTTTTTTTGGAATTTCAACCTTCAGTTTTACACTCATACCTACTTTTGAATGTGTAAGAAATCGATAGAAGAAACTGCTTTTGTTGAAAATTTTATGAAACCATTCGCTTAAGTAAAACTTTAAAACTGTAAAACTCTTTCGGACGCGTAATTCGCTATAACTAACTTTGCCAACCTGTTGATAATTAATAAAAAAGAATCGCTCACCTGCACCGGATGTCCTCCATCAGGATTTCGTATGGCGTCAGCTCGTACTCGATCGGCGTTCGGGAAAAGTTGATCTTTTTCAGTCTAACTCCCCGCCGCAGCTCGTCTACCACCTGCATCCAGAAGCGGGCCTGCAAGTGCACCGGAGAAAGCAAAGAAACAAAAGGAAGAAGAAAAAAAGAATTGAAAAGGAGAAAGGGTCATTACTTTGCGGCAGCTCTGCCGGGAATCGTATGAACAAGTGCGCATCGCAATTTATGCGATTAAAAACGAAACCTATGTATGTATAGCAAATATAATACTACATACTGAAAAGCTGAACATAAGAAAAGATGGAACGTTTACGGTTTGATCAACATAAATGTAGCAGCTACTCATTACACACTCGAGGGAAGGGTAAACAAAAACAGTCGCTAAGACTAGAAACTTTAATTGAATCAGGCAGGTTCTTCTCCTGCTACGGGGAACGGAAAGTTTGTGTGATTACCAATTAAGAAGTACGTTTTGTGATTCATATATCTAGATGTATGTAGTCTAATAGTGCGTTTCTAACGCGTGAGGTGAGCTTCACAGGAAAGTATGGCGAAACTAGGCTAACTGCAAGTTGTCGATAGACCTACAGAAAAAAAACTCGGAGAACGCTGGATGATGAGGATCAAATATAACGGCATCGTGCACTAAACTGAACCTAGGTCGTTAAAAGAAA
Organism: Topomyia yanbarensis; assembly: GCF_030247195.1. Lineage (NCBI taxonomy): Eukaryota > Metazoa > Arthropoda > Insecta > Diptera > Culicidae > Topomyia > Topomyia yanbarensis. Next base: position 84,531,397 of record NC_080671.1, read on the forward strand.
AAAAATGAACCTTTCGTCTTATTCGTGTTCGAGGAAAGTAATGGTCGTTGTTACTCCACGGAAGCTGTGGAAGCCGTTTGCAAGATTTATGTTACCATAGAGTTATTGAAAAGAAAACATTTTAGCGCCTCTTTCATGCGCTGAGGACAAGTAGGGCACACACCTTAAACGAAACAAGCATTCGTGATGTGGGGCAAATATTTAACACCGTTCGACCAACAGATGGTCCTACAATTATCTAGAAAAATAGATTTCAATTGGACAGATGCCTAAATTTCACGGGTGTAGACAATTTGGCTGCCATCGTTTGGGTTCTTGGGTCATTTTTCCGCAACGGTTTTGTGGGTAGAAATTGTGAAACAGCCAAGTCATGTCTTACGTCTCGACATGGAGTTTTTTTTCTCGGTAGGACGCTGTTTCTTCATAAGCATCTAAGAATTGCCTTTCTGTGAAATGAAACACCAACCACCGAGTGAGTACAATAGCTTGGTTTATGCGCACTGGTTGGGGGTTGTTGGGTGCATTCTCGCAAACTGCGGTGATTGTCGATGACGTGCAGGAGAACGTAGGTTAAGACTTTTGGGAAGATCAGACGGAGTCATTGGTTGAGGATGAAGCTGATACGTTTGTAGGTTTGTCTCATGATGGGAGATAAATTATCTGCACGGTATAATGGGGGGAAACTTCATTAGAAAAAAACTCCGCACGAATAGATCACACGCTGATTTATTGATAGGCATTAATCAAAACGCTTGAGCAGCGAGATTATTAAAGTTCAACGGAGCTCTATAGTAGGGATGGACAAGCTGGTGGTACGGCAAATCATTGACATTATAAGGAGCAGTATTCAGTGCTGTCGGTCAGAATAAGACTTAACAGTTATGTGTTCAACAAAAAAAAAACAATTTTAACAGGCCAACGTGGGTACCCGGGCACCCACAAATTGAAATGCTCATAACTATGGCTTCCTTTATGCGATTTGGACACTTTTAGATGTTTTGGATTCAAGAACTCGTCTACTTTTTGATTCTGTAAAATTGAACCGGATGAATGGATCTGGTTCTTGGTAATCCGAATTTTCCGGAGTAATGTTCCAGTACTAGGGAATGATTTGTAAATTTTAATAATGTCCTAGCAATATGAGTATCAAAACTCTTCAAATTGTCTCGGAAGTATGTCATTTATTGTGACAGGACCATATGGCAATTTGAAAAATGGAATTGGAATGAAATGGCCACTCACGGCCCCACGGGAACCTGCTCCGGAATGTCCGTTCCGGGGTCAAATCACCAAATGGTTCCAAAACCACGAGATACAGCCTACTGATTCAATTTCAAGATTTTTGATAGTATTCCATTGAAGTTCACAAATAGCATCCGAGCACTGGAACCTGCTTCCGGAAATCCGGATTCCCGGGAACCGAATGAAGTAACCCGATTCAATTTTACCAAGTCTAAAAGTGGATGAGTTCCTAAATCCAAAACACCCAAAAGTGTTGAAATCGGCTGGAAATTGCTTTAGTCATTGGTATTTCAGATTTGTGGGTACCTGGGTACCCACGTCGGCCTGTTACGTAGTAAAAAAATTCAGGAGCCCCTCCTCACTCCCCCTTACTATATGAACAATATTATTAACCCGAAAGCTTGACTTAGTGAAGTTCTGGGATGTCACAAAGTTTCAATTTCCAGCTATGGATAAAGTATGGGAATTTCATTAATTGAAACATAAAAAGGTACCCGGGTACCGCGTCGGACACATAACGGTTAATGGCGTTGGTGCTTTAGGGACAATTTGGAGTATATTATTCGAGGAAGTTGCAAGAAGTCAAAACTTTTCTTTATTATCAAAGGCAGAGGTACTATGAAAATGTCGGGGAGTATGCTTCTGTTCCGTTTTTTAAAAACTTCATTTTTTTTCAATATGCAAATCCATTGCGCCCACCAACTGTGGATGTGGGCCATTAAGAGGTAGATAACAGTGTATTATCTTTCTCCGGACAAAACCAACCTAAAGGCCGTGTGGCATCCGGTGGGTTGAAGTATTTTAGCCAAGAATTGATCCACTGGCTTCTTGCTTATCGTAAAAGCCAACTGGAAACGGCGGTCCTCAAGTCAAGCTGTTTCTCCATGCCGAGGACTAAATTGCTGGCAGGATTGAATTATAGGCGATTAAAAGCCGACGTGTAACGTCGTATCCTGTAGTTGCTGTACAATAAGTGTTGATGATGAAATGTGTAGTGTTGCGATCGAGTATGATTAGAGTAGCACAAATATAATCTTCTGCATAAACGTACAGCAACGAGGGCCGGCGGAAAGCGTGGGTAGTATGGGTAGTACTACCCACTCGAAAATAACCGAGTGGATAATTACCCACACGAAATTTTGAACCATTTCAAAAAATTTAGATGTGCTACGCATGTATCTCGCACTACACACATTTGAAAACATCGATGTACCATAATTACATTTGCATAAACGAACGTGACTTAATGTGAATGTAATGTAAGCGTGTGCATTGCGAAAAGGGAAAAAATCATTACTAATGGACGCCTCACCCTATGCTTTCTACCCACTCGGGCGTAAAGTGTTTCGCCGCCTCAGACAGCAACTATGAATCTATCCCAGCAACTATGATGTAGCACAGGAAGGAAAAGGCCGCAGCTTCGGCCATGAATTGTATTTCCACAAGGGGAACTTCTACATTAGAAAGCCTGTTTTCGCGACTTTCATCAAAAATGGTATCGCAGTCCACGTGAAATGCCTCGTGCATGTATACTTATGGATAGTGCTATTGACGCGTGTCTTATATCCGACCTTACAACTCGCGATATTTGTGCTGCCACAGTTGATAACACAAACAGGAAATACGTTTATTGTTCGTCATATTTGCCACATAATGAACCATAAACTTCTTATAAATTCAAAAGGGTTGTATCATACTATGGCAGAAATGGGACATAATTTGGGGCAGCTTAGACATTAATTTGAAGGGCACCAAATTGATAAAATACGTAAGTAGTATAAATCTGCACATACTTAATGTAGAAAATCGTCCAAAATTTGCACGAGCTGGCAGAGAAGAGGTATTAAATGTAACTCTCTGCTCTGATGGTACTACGCATCAAACACACCAAAGTAGGAGTTGACAAATTGGATCGTACCCAACCTGTTCGAACCGTCGTCATCTGATCATAAGTACATCGTCTTTGATCATTTAAACGTCTCACTAGATATCGTCACATATCGTAATCCCAAATCTACAAACTGGGACCTATACGAAGTGACTTGGATGAGGTAGTGGATAAAGAAAATTGCGTAATTCCAGAGGAACCGAACCGAAATACCGAACTTGCTCAACTCAAAAAGTTATGTAAAAGAGCTTGGAATCGCCGACGTAGGCATTTGAATGGTCTCGCAAAGCATATCAAAGCAGATCCTCTGAACGAAGTGATTGGAATAGCCTGTAAATAAATGTCTCAAGTCTCAACGAAACTAATAGATCTAGTAAGTTACTTTCGAAATCAAAAGACTCTCATATGAGTTCGATTGGAACTGCTAATGGCGATTACTCGTCTATCGAAGATGTAGTACTCAACTGTCTTTTTGACATACACTTTCCGGGATATACGGAGCCATCACTGACGACTGGCCCCTGAATTGTTTTCAGGTAGTTTTGATTCTTGGGAATTTGCACGTAGAATTGCCGAACAACCGAATCAATCAAATTGAATTCAATTGAAAGTTTTGCTCCGTAAGTCTCTGGGAACAGATGGAATCATTCCAGTTCTATTTCAAAGAGGATATGCGCACTTCACACTTCTTCCTAGTAGTCTTGTAATAGGATATGTTACTTATGAAAAGGCAAGGACCGATCAGTCTGACCTGCTTCTTTCTCAAACCGGTGGAACGTTTAATCGACTACTAAATGCGGGATATTAGCTTGGGCGAGCACCAGACGATGCAATGCATAATGCATATCAGCGGGGGAAGTCTACAACCACTCTGTTATACAATTTTTTTACCATGTACGAAAAGTTTTCGCAAAAGCATTCAAGATTAGATATTTATTTTGATAATGAAGGTGCTTTTGACAACGTGTCTTTCGAATCTATTTTGGAAGCAGCACGAGGTCAAGGTTAAGACAAGTAGAGAAAGGGAAACTGACTGTCCGAGGATGTCCTCAAGGTGTTGTGCTGTCACCACTTCTATGGAATCTTGTCGCCGACGGCTTGTTGAGGAAACTTAATGTGTTTGGGTTTCCGACAGATGGTTTCGGCGGTAATTATCATAAAATGATCACCGGTATTTGCATTAACATACTTTTTCATTCGATGTAGCAAGCCTTATTTGTTGTTGAGCAATAGTGTCATGTCATGAGTTGGACTATCACTTAATCCAAATAAAACATCAATGGTTCTTATCACTCAACTCGTCCGTTACAGTTCTGACGAGGAGAATCCGAAACACTAAAAAACCGTGCATTATGTTAGGTCTTGATTCCTTATGCACGAAAATTCGTCATATCCAAAAATGTTCCCGTTTGGGAATATTGCATAGTACCAGACGTTTGGTTCTTCTACCAAAAGACAGTTTATGATCACTTTCCTCGTCGGCAAACAGAACCTCTGTGCTTTCTATCGAGCATCACTTGGTTTCAGCCAGTTAGCCCCTTCATGCCCATGTTGTTTGTAGACAACAACGTTTTTAAACAGCTACACTGCCCATGATCGCATATCAGTCCCATAAAGATAGGAAATCCCATAGAAAACAGGACAATTATGCTATCATGGGTAGTACAACTCTGGATTGAGGTAAGGTTTGCTTACAAAAGCAAGTGAGGTTAATAAATGTGACTGTTGCCTTTCATTTGAGTATTAACAGTTACGAGGATCAGCTCTAGAGCTGAAGTTATTGCAAATAGTCTGATTGTATTCCGATGGAGCAGTGCTGCCAGTGACAGTTTACGTTGATGACGGAAAGAAATTTTTTCATATATCTTCATTTTGTTGTAATTATATTGAAAACTAATAAAACTTATCAATTTGGACTGTCTTTGGCTACGTTTTCCACGCTATTTGACTATTGTAAATATTCTAGAAGAATTGTATTGAGCATTGAAAGGTAAAAATTCAGCAGCTTCTAGCACTGCGAGGGAAGCACCTATCTCTATGAAAAAAGACTTTTAATGGTCCTTGACCCCACCGTTTTCATGCAAAAAAAAGTTTTAATACCCTACGTACACTAGAAAAAAGTTGAGCAGGAAAGGGTTAATTAGCGTCCTCGCAAGACGTGTGACTTTTTGGATTTTAGTGTCTAACTAGTACCAAATTGGTACTAGTTAGACACTAAAATCCAAAAGGTCATGGGTTATCTAACTAACATTAACTAGGCGTTAGTTACTGATGAGAAGATTCCGAAACACTAAAAACCATGCAAATATGCAGCCAATATAATGCTAATAAGATGCTGCAGGTTTTTTGGTTACGCATCTCTTCTTGAGTATTCTATTCGGCATATTTCATTGCAATCGAACATATGCAATATACCCTAGGTAGCAAAAGGAACGCACATGTCGTGAATGACAAGACAAGGTACCTTTGTTCAAAATTTACTAGAGGTAAGTTTCGTATAACATTATTAATATAGCATAGTGAGTATCAAATTTCGTTAAGGTTTAAATATTAATTACAATCTATTAGAAGACAGTATTTTAATATTCCTATATCCTGTTCATCAAAAGGAAATATAACAAAGCATTTCAAAAACATTGCGAAAAATGACAGCCATTTGAAGCATTTTAATAGCTTGAGTAGTGCCAATATCAGGCTTTCAAATTTGGTATTTATGCACACTAAGCCAGCCAAAAGTCGTTCAGTAATTTCTTTCGACGACTTGTACAGGAAAGTGATATTTTTACGGAGCTGTCAGTAAATTGTTTAAAAAATTGCGGTAATGTTGTCATTTTTTAGTGATTTTCAGTAATTTTTCGAATAATTTGCTGAAACCCGCAATATTTTTCACTGAATTTATCAATGTTTTTAGGTACATAAACATGGTCCAGTAAAAGACTAACTGATTTTTCGGCAAAATTGTACCAACATTACCGAACCTCGTCAAAAACTTACCAAACAGGTACAGCAAATCATCTGTCAAGTCACCATTTTCAGAGGAAACTGCTGACTGACCAGTATTTTTTAACGTTTGGATAGAACGGATTGCGGAGAGTTCAGTAACCGAATTGTTTTACTGAATTGATTACCGAACGGTTTGCTGTTCAAAACCCCAGTTAAATTTTATTGTACCTAGTAATTCAAATTAGTATTAGTAATGCAGAAAACGGACTGTCAATATCTGCACTGTAAGCACAATATGTCGCCTTTTCTGGCTTTATATCAGCAATATATCAAAATACAGCAATATATCAAAATAACGACTCTTAAGGGACCGTTTATATTTTCAAAAAAAAAATTTGTTCTAAAAGTTTATCTAAAAGTTAATCTCTTTGAGATGAGCGCCTCGTTTACCTGGAGCAGGGGTAACTTTTTTCAATTGTTCGTAATTAAGTTTTCTCGTGCTTTAACGATTTTTTTATGTTCAAAAATTTTATTTTGTGGATAAGATTTTTTTAATACAGTTTTAAAAGCTCAAAACATCGATTTTTTAGGAAAACGTTCTCGTATACAAAAAATAACAATTATTTATTTAACTAATTAAGGTACGAGGAATACTCCTATACTGATGGAATTAATTGAGTTGCAGGATTTTAGTATATCTGCGGGACTTTCATCGTGATCACCGCAAGCCTCTTAAAATACAAGGGGTTTTCTGGAAAAATGCCGCAACTCCGCGAATTATTAAAACCTTTCATAAACTATTTGGTACTAATACTTGATTTCTTCACTGGAAAATATGCTACCAATAACTATAACTTTGATGTAATAAAATTATTGCTACATACCTTTTAAAAAAATCGAACATTACTCTTTTTTTCTTGTAAAAAGGTACGTAACCCCTTGAGGAATGCCTATATGCAAAACTAAAGCAAATATTAGGCAACGTTGTTATGCTTATTGATGACTTGGGCGATGCCTAATGTCGCTTATAAAGTACTCTCCCGTGTTCTGTTTAGCATACAGTATCCGGTAAGCTGAATCCTTTGTCAGCGAATATCAACGCAAACGTTGTTGAGCAATCAACAACGGGCGAACACTTCTGACTCAATTTTGAGGATATATATTTTTTTTTTTTTAAATAAAAAGAATTTTTTTTTTAATTGCCCGCCTCTCACCCCCACACCAAAAGGCTCGCAAAGAGAGCCCCCTGGTAGTGTATTCTGCGTGGATTTCAAGTAACCTACAACTCGAATGAAACGAAACGACAGTAGGGGGTGGGCATAGCATAGTTCATAAATTGATTGTCTTCAACGCAGCTCACCACTTCGATTCCCAACCTCGCACAGAGAGTTAGATTTTCTGACCGTAAGGTAATAATCTCTACAATAAAAAAATAAAAGAAACGAACAGTGACTGATAATGTTTGAACATGTCTTATAGTACAATGCCGGACGCATCAAAATCAAACGTTTGATTAGCCGAAGCGGTACCCAAAGAACAAGCTTTGATGTTTTCTCCAACGTTTCGACCATATTTTTCAGTCGTTTTTTCGTTTTATTTACCAGACCTTATCCAATCCTTTAAAAGACTAGAAAATATAGTCGAAACGTCGGAGAGAACATCAAAGCCTGTTCCGCATAAATCTTAAGACTGATGACTAGTTTAAAATCCAAAACATATTTTATCGCAATCTTTTTCACGCAACTCGGAATAATATTTATGAATCCTTTCAATCATCGTGAACTTCATGATTCATGATTCCCAATATATTAGTCACGATTCAATACCAGTTCTTGAGAAATAGTTCCCAAAATTCGGAAAAAATCTTTCGTGTATACGTGCACTAATTCATGATTTATAGCTAATTAGTCTCGACTGACCATTCGTGCTCGTGAAACGGTTCGCAAAATCATAAAATATTATTCATGTATTGGTGAACTGGGTCATGATTCCTCGTGTATTAGTCAGGAATCCCTATGAAACAGTTAACAAAATCATGAAAACTTATTCATGGAAACGTGAACTGGTTCATGATTTCCACTGTTATAGTCACGCCTAACCATGCGTGTGCGTGAAATAGTTTACAAATCCATAAAATATTGTTCCTGTGTTCGTGAACTGGTTCGTGATTCCTGGTACATAATTCACGATCTATCTTGAGGGCTTGTGAAATGTGAACGTGAACTATTTCACAACATTGGGGATTTTCATGAAATATATAGTTAAGGACCAGTCACAAAACACGTAACACAAAATTAGCCCAAAATTTACTCCTCCTTCTCCTCATGTAACAAATTGTCACAAATTTCTCTATTCCCCTCTCCCCTATTACGTAACAATTTTTTTGATTTTTTAAAATTTTGATTATAGAGGTTTTAATCTTAGGTTCATTCCCCTCTTTTCGGGCTAAAGAAATCTCTTTTGGAAAAATCTCTAACCTTATGTGCTGGATTGGGAATCGAATCCAGCTGAGCTGCACACAAGGCAAACAATTAACCAACTACGATATATCAGCCCCTTGAAAAAAATATGTTACGTAACTTCAAGTTTCCTCCCCCTCCCCATATGTTCCAATATCACAATTTATCGTACTCCTGCCCACTTAAAGCGTTACATAATTTATGAATCTTCAGCTGCTAGAGAAAAGTAAAAGACCATTCATAAATTGCGTAACGCTTTTAGGAGGGGAGGGAGCATGACAAATTATGACATGTGATATATGGAGGAGGGGGAGTAAAGTGGATCGTTACGTAATATGTTTTACTGAAGAAAGACATTTTTTAAAGAATTTGTTACGTAATAGGAGTTGGGCGATTGAGAAATTTGTTGCAAGGGGGAGGATGTGTCAATTTTGAATGTTATTTACATGATTTGTACGATGTCGGGCCAGTAGGCCGAAAGCCGTTAGGCTGAATTTCGTTGAATGGATCATAAGTAGGGCATTGCAAAAAAATCACTCATTTTAGAATTTTCAAAGTCCCCTTGTCACAAATGTCAACGTAAGCTCAGGTGCCAAATTTTACATAATTTGAAAAATTTTAGACCCAAGCCCACTTCTCTTGAAGTTTTTAAAATTGGTACTATGGGAAAATATGGAGGAAAAAATTTATTTATTAACTTTTGAAGCAGAACTCAGAAAATTACAATTAATCCCATCTTTTAAAGGAAATAATCTTAGAATTTGAATGGAGATGTTTCTCGAAAAATACAGAAAAATGGAACACTGGGTCATTTTATCCCCAAAATCCCCTATTTTTAATAATATTGCTGCTCCGTGATGCAAATCGTACATATTTTGCAGTTTGTCTAATGTGAAAAAAAATCACAGAAATTGAACGGAATCTTAGCGACCTTTCTTCTTATACGAGAAGTTGGGGTTATAGGGCCTTTTGCCATTCATATAAATTTTTATCATTTTCTCGTGCATTTATCTCTATTATTATTCAATCAATTGTCATAAAATGTACCTTGTTGAACGTCAAAATTCTTAGGAACACAATAAAAATAAAATAGTTACCGGTAAAATTCGGAAACATGAAATTTTTGGCCATTAACTCTACAAACCACATTTTTCTTTAAATGCCCTAGTACCCCAACTTCGCGTATTTTTTCAGTTCTGTAAGCTTACGTATTATGCTTATGTTTTTTATGTGATCCGTAAGCGTATTTTACACTAGAAGTAGCACAGTAAATAATAATGTATTATTAAATGGAGTTCATATGAGCATTTTAATGTTAAAACGTGTTTAATCCACCTAACAGTGTGATGAGACATTTCTTATAACTCTTATCACTCTTCGGCTATTATATCGTTTGAGAGCATTTAGAACTTGATGCTTCGCGATGTTTTTGATAACACATACTACATGGGATAGTGGCAGGACTCAGAGAATCGCTCAAATCAGCATAGAACAACATCAGTGCTAGAAATCTCAAACCAACTCAATGGGAAAGCGAAAAAATGGCCCATAAAATAGACATACCAACGAATTATTGTTAATGCTCTGTTAATAAAATATCTATATTGTGGTGGGAAAACTGAATTTTCCTAAAGGGGTTATATATTGTACTGAGCCAAAAAAAATCGATTTTTTTAATCGATTTGAAGTTTATACTTTACTCAAATTCCAAACGCGACTGAGAACTAAGAAATCAACGCTTTTTCTTGAAAAGGGCGATACTAGCAGTGATACCATTCAAAGAAAATCAACAGTGAATATGTCCAGACTTGGTTTTATTTCCTATTTAAGAACTATTGTGTTTTTTGACATCCTAGATTGCATGATTCAGTGATCGAAACCCAAAACTTCATAAAGTATTTGAAATTAATAAATTAAAATTTGTTGTCCCATCTATCAGCATTGAAGTATCGCACTTACGTTTTTTTACAATAACTACCGTTTTACACTACCGATTTCGTCCGGGTTTTTTCAATAGAGATCATTGTTACTATTTACAGCTGGTATCATATTGATAATCCTAAAAAATACGAAAATAACAGTTTCGCTTCTAAACTGCTAGCAAAAAAAAGTATCGCCCTGTTTGTTTGCATGGAGCGTGGAGGGCGAAACTTTAAATAAACAAACAAAAATACAGTTTCGCCCGTTGTATTTTTTGCTGTAGTTTAAGAAAGCAATATCGTAGAATCAAAATTTTTAGGTTAATTTGTTGCGTTTCAAAGCCCTCATTCGCATGTAAGAAAAAAGCCCTATATTTACATTTGTAAGTATCGCCCTTTTCACAAAAAAGCGTTGAAATGAAATCGCAGCTCCTGATATCACGCTATCTCTGAAGTGCATGCGTGCATAGTTTCAAATTTTACTTCGACATCGACTTTTTTTTAAAGGTGACTTCCCAGTAGTATTCTTGATTTGAATTATTATCGCTAATCCTAATGCCAAAGAACAAATAAAAACCTCACGAAAACGAACCGATTGGGAAAATCATCATCATTACTGGAACTTTCATTTTCACGAAACTTTTCGATAACCTTCCGTCACTTGCGTTAATGCACTGGGTGCACAGTAGGGTGACAGGAAAAAATTACCCCTATCGGCCCACCTCTGCGTCGATTCCTAGTCCCTAGTAGTTTGTGTTGGCGCCTTCTATGCGGTAACAGGTGGAACTAAAATTTTCTAATCAAAGCATGACTCGTATTATTTACTATAATTCTTCTGAACATACCATTGAGCTAAACCTAACGATTATTTCACAAAAATGTTTAGTTCGTGTGAATCGAGTACTGATACACAACCATGCACTATTAGGCCCCATGCAAAACTGACTCAGACATCACTTCGTTAAAAGTTTAATAACTTCTTTTAACAAAGTCGGATTTACTTGCAGTCTTTGACTAAGTTGTAGACAATTCAATTATCCTTCTTATTTTCACTTACAGTGATAATACGATGTATACAGTGCCACCTAGCGGCGAAAATACGAGCTAGTGAGTTTTCTCCATGTAAATTGTTGAAAAATCCAATATAAACTTCAGGCACGTTGGTCCGGTAGTTAGACTTGTCCGATTTGCTTCAAATTTGGTGCAAGTACTCCTGGTGGGACTAGGAATCGACTCAGGGGTGGGCCGATTGAGTTTTCAAAAATTCATCATTTTTCTGGGCAGTCTAAGTGCACAGTGCTCTAAAAATCTAGCGAAATCGTCTTAGGGCACCAGCGGGTCTGTAAAGAATACTAAAAATTAATTTCTATTCCATAATTTTCAGTTCAGCAATTCGAGAGATCGTGCTCACAGCAAGCCATGAAAAATAGACTACGTTGTGAAGCGATGGTCACTATTTATTAAAAAATCACAGTTAAATAAAAAATAAAACTATTAAAAAATTTCAAATAGTTTATAATTTTCACAAACTTATTAAAAACTGAAAATTTGAAAAGAAATCTGAGGATTATGATTGATTACAGAACTCTAGAATTTTCTATTGGAATGTTTTCAGGTAGGAATTTGATATTGATGCTATTAGACAACTGTGAAATCAAGACCAATAGATCAGTTACATATCAGGACCCCATTCCGACAATTTATCAAAAGTCCTCATGATGTTTACAACAACAGGTTATCAATCTACGGATCAGATAATGTTATTGTAATATTGAATTAAATCAGTTTGCATCAATAAATTTTCAACTCCAATCCAATATTTTTTTTTAGGTGTGGTGGGGGGGGCTGTATGGTGTTAAACCCCAAAACCTTCTCTTGGCTACGCCGTTGCTTGGAGTTATTTATTTCGCTTTTCATTTTCCGAAAGGTTTCAGATCGATCCGATGGTCAAAAGTTAGAAAAATTGCAGTCAGAAGGTTCGCACAAATGAACATTTTTGCACTGATAAGTTATCAAGTTCCTTCCAGACAACTTGGAAGTGTTCGGTGATTATTTCTAGCGGTGGTAGATAGAAAAATGAAATACAAAATTCGATTTATCGAAATAATGTTTGGCTTATTTCAATGGATTATTACTATATTGAACAATAAATAGGCGACGAAGAGTAATCCATAAACAACAAGCCATAACTTTTAAAGTATTCAAAATAGATATTTGAAGTCTTCAGTAAAGTTATTCGCAAAAGTAAGAGCTACAAATTTGCTGAAGGCATCATTTCGTTATAATCACTTCCAAGAAAATTTGAGAAAATATCTCACTCATAGGGGGATTAATCAGCAAAAGCACAATACCAAAAGAAAGGGCATATTACCTCCATTAAATTCTCCGAAGATACTATTGACCTAAAATAAGCCGTATTGGCATTAATAATAGATTACATGTTTTTGGTCATATTTCTGGCAATGGGAAATGATAAAAATCTTTCGTCCGTATTTAATGTTAAATATCTCTTTTGATAATAGTCCGATTTCAACAATCTATAGCTTGTTCGAAAGGTATTCGTTGAAGCTGTCTAAAAACATATAAATTGTTAATCTATGTTGTCAATTCCGGCAGATAATTTAAAAAAACTGCAAAAAACGCCATTTTTACGCATTCAAATATTCATATCTTAAAAACTAAACATCAGAATCAAAAACAAATTAATAGCGTTCATACTGTTTTTTAGTTCTTTCATTTAAAATTGGTTTGGATAAGATCGGTTCAGCCATTGCTGAGAAACACGAATGAGAATTTGTCCGTTACATACACACACACACAGACACACACACACAGACATTGTCCCAAATCGTCGAGCTGAGTCGATTGGTATATAAGACTCGGCCCTCCGGGCCTCGGAAAAAATCTTGAAAGTTTGAGCGAATTCTATACATTTCTTTTATAAGAAATGTTAAAATGTGGAATCGGGACTAAACCTCAAAAAATCTGATGGTTCTGAATTTTACCGGAAACGAATCTATTTTTATTTTATTCCTCATAATTTTCCACGCTCAACAGGTTACAATTTATTAAAATTGACTGAAGAATAATACAGATATTTGCACGAGAAAATGATGAAATAATACTCCTCGTATTCGGACAAAGGTCGCATAAGTTCCGTTCGATTTCTGAGATTCTTTGAACATTAAAAAACTGCATGATAGTATGATGTGTTTTTACCATTTTTTTGTTAACCATTTTTTTGTTAACGACCTATTGAGTCAATTTGTCAGCTGTTGTTACGGTATTTAATTAGCAAGGGACTGGAAGGTGCAGTATATTTTTCAATATTAAGAGCCATAGTACTCAAGGGAAAGCAAGGAGTGGAAGGGAGAAAGTTTAGAAAAGCGTGGGAGGGTCATATGTGCAAGCTTTAGAGTTTTCAGCAGACAGCATGAAGTAACTAGTTACTTCACGCTTGTTCGGATATGCTGTAGACTCAGGTGATCCGCATTTCTAATGCCAAAAAGTCTTGACTCCTACGGTAACAGACAAAGGGTTAAGTCGTCGGTAAACTCTAAAGCTTGCACATATGACCCTTACACGCTTTTCTAAACTTTCTCCCTTCAACTCCTTGCTCTCCCTTGAGTATTATGGCTCTTAATATTGAAAAATATACTGCACCTTCCAGTCCCTTGCTAATTAAATGCCGTAACAATAGTATGATGTTCAGTAGGGAGCAGGAAAAAATTATAAAAATAGAGGATTTTCCGGACAAAATGACCCAATACCCCACTTTCGCATATTTTTCGAAAAATGCAAATATCCATTCAAATACTAAGGTTATTTTATGTAAAAAGAAGTTTGAACTGTAATTTTCTGAGTGCTACTTTAAAAGTCATAGCATTTAATACATTTTTCTCCATATTTTCCCATAACACCATTTTAAAAAATTTCAAGCGAAGTGAAATTTGGCATCTGAGCTTACTTTGACAATATGAAATATGACAATATGCAATGCCCTAGTCATAAGACTGGAGACTATTAGACTTGGTAATTAGGACGAATGGGACTTTAGGCTGAGTGAGTCAATAGGCCGAATGTAATGTGAATTAAAATATCTGAGCTAGTTTGACTCCAAGAACGAAAGTAATATTTGACTTAGTTTGACTTAGGTTAACGCCTCTGATAAAGCGGCCCGTTGTAATTAGCATCATCAGTAGAACTTATTTCATGCCATGACGCATTGTAATGTTAATCACATGATTTTTTTGAGAGCCTGGAGAAATCAATTGCGTATTTTTCCTTATTTAAATCATGAGCTGTTTTTTTTTTCACAAATCTGTGCATTTACCCGATTTATGCATAGCTAGAGTCAGAAGTGGTAGCGAAGGTGTCCAGCCGAATGTGTTTAGGGCGGTAGTCCAAATGGACATAATGCCGAAGGCAATGAAGCCGAAAGTTTAATAAAGAAGTTGAAGTTTATCCTGCTGAGCTTCTAGCTCTTCTGGGCTCGAGATAAATTAACGTAGCTCGACTAGACGAATCTCTTATTGTTTTACTACCCGACTTAAGACAGATGTGCGTTTAATTCCACCAATTCCATGTATTTCGAATTACTTGATCATGGATCGCCAGTCGCAAGGCCCCCTGTACGCTAGACACCTGCGCATTTGATTCGATATCATACAGTCAGCGAATGCAAGAACTGTCGGAAGGTCGATAGCCTCTTTCAGATTCATCGCTGAACATAATTTAAGCTAGCCTAATGACCCACTCGGCCTAATGGCATAGAAAATAAAATGCAAGAAATTACCAAAATAGCAAAGTTAGTGTTTTCATAATAATAATCAGTAACATTAATAGTTTTAATCTGGTTATCGTAACATCTTCATCCGCTGGAATCCATGAATAATTACTTAATCGCAGAAAGAAGAAAAGAACATAAAAATATTATCAAAAGTCATTAAGACGCTTGCTTTTTGGCATCGAAGAACAAAGCCCACCGATAGTTAATACGCATATTTAACGGGCCATTAGCTTATGCTAATGACGAACAGTGCCGCCGCCGTCCCGAGTCCAACCCAGAACCATTCTGATCCTGTGACTGTATATTGTACATAGTGCCCCCCAACAGATGACATACAACACCGCTATGTTTGTGCTACGACGTCGTCGGTTACAGTTAAAATACAAATATGTACAGCCTCTTCTTCCCTCGTCGTTGGTTGATTGGGCTGATGCTGGTTCGTTGATGGTGGTAGCCGTGCAGAATCGAAACTGTGCCAATATGGTCGGCTGTCAGTTCCGGTCGGGCGGACAATAAATAAAATGATTGCCGCCAGATTAGTTCTCGAGGGAGGGTTTTGAGCTCAATTTCGACCGATTCTTTCCAGATGGATTTCTTTCTATTTTGTTGTGTTTATTTATTACCGCTGCAGCACAGCCGTTCGTGCTACCTAGGTACACCTACCGGCTGTTTGGTGGGGGGAACGGAGGGTACATATAGCGGTAATTGTATGGTGTGTGTATAAGATCAACACAATGATGTTGGCTCCCAACGCTATGACAAATGAGACAGTAAACCACGGCATAATTTCAAAAATCGACGGAACGGATGACTTCATGGTAAAGAGTTGAATGCTTGCGGTTTGTCGCTTGCCGCACAGCGCAGCAGCGAAATAACTCGTCAGCGGTGAAGAGTATGGATGTTTGCTCGAGTTATTAACCCGAAATGATCTTCTACGGAGTTGTGAAGTAACTGTATCGGGGATTGGTATGTGGAGCCGGTCGTAGGAACGATCAACTCGAGTGTGTTAAGGTAATCAGTTCAAAAAGTGCTCATTTTCGTTTGCTCCTTCATTTATCCGAAGTTACGTAAGCTTCACTAGGTACATAAATACATTTACATCTAAAATTCTATTTGACCGAACATTCAAGTAGCAAAATGTAGTGGGAAAGAAAGCATTAACTATACAAGCGGAACTAATTGCCTCGATTTATTGGCAGCTTGATGGTTCGTTGCATGCATAAATTATGCAACCTCTTCGTATAGTTTTTCACGTTTCGGACAGACGAAAAAAAATAAATAAACAAGCCTACAGTACAAGTGCCAAAACCGAACGAGAAAAAAAAACTAGCTGACCAGTAAATGGAAATAAAACTGAATCGCTGACATTTTTCCTTACTTGCAACGCTTGCCAAATCCTGGAGTCGTCCGACTGCGTTTCGGTCGAAAAAAAAGATCATGTAAAGAAGTTACATTGCACAATGCGCGAAATACACGAAGTGGAAAAATACGGATAGGTAATCGGGAAAAAAGAAAACAAGCCCTCCGAGTTGAAGTAGGTGAGACCCCAATTGCGGCAGTCAGTTGGTAACATACAATATCGCAGCAAGTCGATGATAATGGGCAACAAAAATAAAACAAAAACAAGGAAGCAAAGATAAAGAACCACTCGTCGCATGTACGTAAATGGCAAATGTAGATTAATGAAAGTAAATATTTCTCTGTCCGTCTGTCTATACCGGCCGACAGACGAGCCGGGGCGACTTGTCCTGGTCCGTCAGGGATAAAAATTGGTCGTTTGTGTTTTGATGGTCACTTTTCAACGCGCGAAATCCCTTTAATTGCCCTTTTTCGACTTGATGAATGGTACATTATTTTTTGCCCTCCAACAAAAAAAAAATCCAATCTGCAGAAGCAGAAAAATTACTTTCACTTGTAGTGTTCTTTGCTTCTGGACTCGCATCTGGAGATTTGTCCACTGTGTTGGCCTTTGGGCGGTTTGATAAATGGTGTAACAGTTCCGGACGGTTTTACGCAATCAGCGCAAGAGCGGACAGGTAGAGGATTCGGCGAAAGGTGGTGAATGTAGCAAACATGAGATGATGATTTAAAATACGTGTAAATATCCGTAATGAATGCACTATTTAATTGAACTTTGAATAAAAATCTTTGCTCTGTAATGATTACTAAATAGGAAAGAAATGGATGATAATCATTTTAGGAGGTGAAGGGCACAATACTTACTATTTAGCTTTTTTCCTTTAAGCGACATTCAAGTAGCTAGACATTACCAAGTAGGGAATGTTATGAACATTTTGAGCCATAGTACTCAAGTGAGAGCAAGGGTGTGAAATTGTACACTGGTTGTAAAACTAAAAGTGGCAGGGTCATTAGGAACAGACTCAAAATCTAATTGTTTGTCTTCTCCTAATATATATCGAACTTGTCCATCTTTATCAAGAGACATATTATTTAGTCATAGGTGGTGCTTCGACTTTGTCTCATCAGTATCTGGAACCGACTTGATACCAGATAGACGTTACATATAAATACGTAACAGAACTTGTGTTTGCGAAGCATACAGTTGGTTTCTACTGAAATTCTTGACACGTAGAAGCTTTGATTTGCTGATAAAACATATCCGAACCTTGCTCGGCAAGCAAGCCAATGCGATGCACTATGTGATACAACGAAGATCCCTGTTTATCAGCCATTTGGACATATTTTACTGTAGAATACAATCAAGTTTTCAATACAGGGGTCCGTTTTCAAAATATCGGCTATTGCAGCCGCGTCAGTTTTCGCACGTTAATAACTTCCATTATACTTAAGAGAATGATTTGTTTTTTTCGAAAATAGTTACAAGATTCGTATTAAATATTCAAACGTAAAATGTAATTGTATATGCACAAGAGGAGTAAATATAATTTTCGTGCGATTAGGAGCTGAGTTAGTTCCATTTTTTATATTATAGTAATAGTTTTGGATTTTTAGCGGGAAGATTATTGGAGCAATTAGTTATAAACTAAAGCCAACAATTTAACAATCATCTTAAAACTAGGAATAACTTGAGGGAGTGATTAAATTTTATTAATAATAGGGGTGATTAATTAGTGCTATCTTTGAGTAGTAGTACAGTTGAGCATTTCTTATCGAGATTCTGTAGTACAACAACTGACGAATTTCGCGCAAAATCGTATCCAGAGTTGGCAGCACCCTCTCAGATTTACATGAAACTTTCTGTACATGAGAACTTTGTCACAAAAAGCCACTTTGCATACTTTGTTTTTTTTTAAATGTCTAGGCTGTCTTTTGAAAAAGGTTCAAACTTTTTTTACCATTTTTTTTCAAATGGCTATAGTCTAAAAATGACAAATCCTACAAAAAAATTGTGAAAAATGAATTTTCATAAAATTAGCCAAATTTTTGAATAAAAATATTGGAAAAATTGTTCAACGACATCTACACTGAAAAAAAATCGATTTTAAAAACTTTAAGTCGATTTACAAAAACACCATCTTTCATTTGGATGAAATTTTGTTCTAAGATAGCTAATTATGTTCCCTACCTGCCGTCAAAAATTTGTTTCAGTGTATTTTTATTCAGGGTATTTTCATTCAGGGCCCACAGACCAGAACCCAGAATCCCGAGAAGAGAACCCAGACTCCAGATTCCATAGCCCAGATCCCTGAGTCCGGAGGAATGAGACCAGAATCCAGAGTCGTGAGTCCTAAACCCAAATTATTGAGAATGGCGAGTCCAGAATTCATAGAGCAGCGATCAGAACCCAGAGTTCCGAAGACAGAGCTCAGAGTCCAGAATCCAGAGTTCCGAGTTCAAAGTCCAGAGCGCAGAGTCCAAAACCTAGAGTGAAGAGCCCAGAGGTCAGAAACCAGAGTCTAGAGTTCTTATCCCAAAATACTGAGCCCAGAGTCCTCAGCACATAATCCAGAGCCCAAAGTCCAGAGCTACTAACCCCAAATAGTGAGACCAGAGTTTAGAGTCCAGATTCCAGAGCTCAGAGTCCAGAATCCAGATGGTTCGATAATCCAGAGTTTAGATTCCATAGCCCAGCGACCAGAACCCAGATCTCCGAGAAGAGAGTCCAGAGTCCGGAGTACAGAATCCAGAGTCCCAAGTGCAAAGTGCATAGTCCAGAGTTTCGAGTCCAGAGTCCACAGTTCAGAGTCCAAAGTCCAGAATCAAGACCCAGAGCCCATAGTTTAGAGACCACAGTCTGCAGTCCAGAGTCCATAGCACAGAATCTCGAGGGGAGAGCTCGAAATTCAGAGTTAAGAATGCAGAGCTCAGAGTTCAGAGTGCAGAGAACAGAGTCAACAATTCTGGGTCCAGAGTCCTCAACCCTCCTCAACTTCAGGTTACAGAGCCCAGAGTCCAGAGTGCTCAACCCAAAATACTGAGCCCAGTGTCCCGAGTTCAGAGCCCATAGTGCAGAGCCTAAAGTCCAGAGCACAGAGCCAGAGACCAGAATCCCGAGGAGAGAGCATACGGTCCAGAATCCAGAGACCTAAATCATCCAGCGATGAGACTGAAGAGTCCAGAATCTAAAGTCCAGTGTCCATAGTACAGAGACCAGAACCCAGAATCCAGGTTCCCGAGGGGAAAGCTAAGAAGCCAAAATCCAGAGTCTAGAGTTCGGATTCCTGAGTCCAGAATCAACACCCCAGAGAACATAGTTCAGAGTCCATAGCACAGAATATCGTGGATAGAATCCGGTATCCAGAGTCCAGCGTGAAGAGTGCTGAGTCCAGAGTTCACAGTCTAGAATCTAGACTGATTGGGTATTTTCGGAATGGTCTTGACGAGTAGGTGCTGGAAATTTATGTCTGATGCCATGTTTAATTCCAAGATGGTGACTTCCGGACGTAAATTATTACGATTACACTTCGGATTGTTTATCTTTGCACCGCACTTGATGCTGTTTAACTTAAGAGCCTCAATTGAGCTGGGACTGTCCGAGACGATAAAGTAATGATTGGTGTGCAAAGTATCAATAATCCCAAGGGTATACTGAATAGTTGCGAGTTTTGCGACGTAAACAGAAGCAGGACCATTGAGTTTGAATGAGGCGGTGAGTTTTTGATTGAATAAACCGAAGCCAGTGGAGCCGTCGAGACTTGACCCGATATAGCATTTGATGAGCAATCGATATGAGAGGTCCCAAAACCGATTTTGCAGCAGAAGGACGCCCGCCAGCACTTCTTAGCTCATTGTATTAGTCGAATGAATGCAACCCAAGGCAATACGCAAACAACAATACTGGATTCGCTCTAATTTGATGAAATGTATGCTCGCAGCGGAGTGGAACCAGAAACTCCCGTACTCCATCAACGACAATATCGTTGTTTGGTACAGCCTGATCAGGTCTCCTGGGTGGGCACCCCATCATGTTCCGGTTATTGTGCGGAGAAAGTTGATCCTTTATTGGCACTTCTGTTTCAGATACCTAATGTGACATCCCCAGGTTCCTTTAGAGTCGAACTATACCCCGAGATATTTGAAAGTTGAAACCTGAGCAATAGTTTGACCCATTAATTGAAGCGGTAGTTGCGCTGGTTTACGCTTCCTTAAAAATACGACTAGCTCAGTTTTCTCCGTGAAGAAATCGATACCCAGCTGGAGGACCCAAGCAGACAAATTGTCCAAGGTATCTTGCAACGTTTCTTGCAGATCGACGGCTTTTGGGTCATGTAATAGAGACCACACTGTCATCTGCAAGTTGCCTTAGCGTGCAGGAATTGACAAGACATTCGTCAATGTCATTCACGTAAAAGTTATAGAGAAGGGGGCTTAGACATAAGCCCTGGGGAAGACCCATGTAGCTAATTCGTGATGTCGATAAATCACCATGCGAGAAATGCATATGTTTTTCATACAGCAAGTTTAGCAAAAAGTTGTTTAGCGTCGGTGAAAGACCATGCTGGTGCAGCTTCTCAGAAATAGACCTGTGCGCCGCCGCGCCACGCCGCCGCCGCCGGTGATTTTTAACGTACGCCGACGCCGAACGGTAGACCGGCGGCGCGCCGCCGATGCATTTTTCCCGCGCCGAAAATTCGCGAACTCTAAAATTGTTGACTCATAATTTTATCCACAAATCTAGGAACATAGTCTATGGACCGAATATACGACGTTAACTGATTCATGATTTATCACATCTTGATCATTATTTGGTATTAGTGGTTGTCAATTGGATTACAAAATTAAAATAATCTTGAAATTTTCTCGAAAACCATTACACGACACTCGTTATATAGTTCAAAGATCCATTCTTGCTTCATCAACTGGTTATGATTGTGAGCATATAAGTTTCAATTAACCATTCGTGTGCGTGAAATGGTCCACAAAATAAAATAAAACTTCCACTTTCAAGATATATGTGCCTGAAATTTACGATTATGTGCCTGATCCTAATCTTTGCACGTAATTAATTTCACTGGAACGCAGTATATTATTCATTGATTTTTTAACCGATTCTTAATTCCTAATATGCTACACGATTCACCAGTCGAGCTCGTGAAACTGTTCCTGATGTAATTCATGAAGTAATTAATTTTCCACATAATCTTATTATACTTACGTAAACAATTACAATGAACTCAGACTATTATTCATGGATTATTCGCTCTGCTTTTTGGTTTTGAAATTTCTATGTGAGCTATTGTGTACAACTGCTAGCAATCAGTCTCATAGGCATGAGCATTAGATACAAAGACATTACTAGCACATGTAACCCTGTTATTCCTTTGTTAAAATTCAGAGAAATGTTCGGAATTAAATGAAACTGCGCTGAGCAAAATACATTACCTAGCCACAATTCATGTCCGTGAAATAATTTTGAAAACTATAAGACGCATGACTCTGTGTAAAAAATCCAACGGTAAGCTCAAGACTAAATTATCACGATAACACGACGAGAATTTACGAAAATCGTTGCACGTCGTTAAATTCTTGACTGTTTTAGTCAATAAAGTTAATACAAATCAATGTTTCATCGAGTTATGAATTAGAATCATAAAAATATTAAACATATTCAGACACAACCACCTACTAAACATTTGAGTATAATGTCATCTTTTTTTGCGTGAACTAGTTTTATGAAAACACAAAAATTATTTTCAATACGAGGTTTATTTATAATTCATTGAATCGTGACCTATTTTAAATTTTTTTCTCGAAGAATAGTTGAGAAAAGTGATCTTGACTTTTCGCGACGCTGGTGCACAGATGTGGCGATGCAGAGGGTAAGATTTCTAGTCTCATAAATTATTCATCGTGTGATCTAGCCCCACTCAAGAAAGATTTTCAATGTCAGTTGCACCAGCCCGGTATCACAGACAAATAAGACGAAACACGAAATGAATTTTCATCACTCGTAGAAAAAACGGTCGATTTCGATTACAAATCGGTGGCGTTAGTGAAGAGATTTTGACACAGAGCTAAATGCGTTACTTAATTTCCGCACCCACCCGAAAACGTTACGGTCTTTTTAATCTCATGCAAACCAAAACAAACAATATGGGCTGGAAATGTGAAATTCATTCTTGTCGAAGTGCCCAAGGTGGGAGTTGTTCACAACCATTTTTTTAAGTTACAACACGATGCCGATCGGTGAGTAAGCACATAACAGAATGTTAGTAATTTAATTGATTCAGTGTATCGAATGTATGCAATGGATTAGAATTTGTTGGTCTCCGGAAGTGCTGGAGAAATCAGCGGGGTGCAGGTGCTACGAAAACTAGAGATACGCTCAGACCATTTTCAATCAGACTTGTTTAGTGATCAGTTTCAACCTAACAGGAGCTAACACTTCAAGTCGTGGAATGATTATGATTGATAGTAACTGTATATTTAGGTTTCGTCAGGGTGTATATCTGTATGATTCCAGCACATCGAGCATACTTTGCACTCAAGATAGAAGTAGATCGCACGTTGTAAGGAAATGTAGTGCCAGGGAATCGTATTCCTTATCATTGTGGCGATTTTGTACTTACAAGAAGTAAAAGTAAACACCAGCCTGGAAAATGAAGTAATGTGTCTACCTTGAAAGGTGTCCTTACACGATCATTAAAAGTGACATTTCTGCGCAGTAATGCCAATAATAACGCCTCGTGTTAGGGTACCTGATATCTGCGGGATTCTAAAAGAGCGACGGTAAACAACCCAGGGACAACTTGACAGATAGTGCTTGTTTCATATATGCAGCACCGATTTGATGGTGGCGCTAGTATGCGTTCTCTGTATGAGTACCACGAACAACGAAACGAAAAAGTTTCAAGAGAAAAGCGTGTTTCGTTACGTGTGTTATGAACGCCGTCAATGCGGCTAGAACAACATTTAGAAAAAACTTATTCCAAAATATGAATAAAGAAAACCGTCAGCAAAGTTGCATAAATCTTATTATATATTTAGGTGGAAAACGTTGTTTTTAACAACCGGCTCTCTTCCTTCCTAAACATGTTTTGGTTTTCTTGTTGTGTGAAGTTTGAAATCGTTAAATCATTGGTGCTTTTTATCTCGAGAAATGTAAATGAAAAACATTTTGGCCAATGAAAGTACATCACCACCAAGTACATCACCACCAACCACAATTCGTTTTGAATAGAATTTGTGTTTTTATCAGAATTCTAGTAGCAAAAAGAAATGGTAGAAATGCTTAAATTATTTTCCACAGATATGGAAAATAATAAATGGGATGCGCCTTTTTCAAATTTTGCTCCATTCGAGCCGCCATGACATCACCAAATCACCCCAAAATTTGCTTATGAATTCAATATAAGGGAGCTGTCAATTGTCCCCGGGCTTACGGTAAAGATGACTAAATAGAAACAAAAAACAATGAAACGAAAACAACAATTAATTTCCTCAAGCAAAACAAAAACTGTTTTACCGTTGCTTAATTTCCCAGATATAGAACAATAAATAATTATTATGGGTCATTGAAACACAGTCGTTACTCTACATTCTTCAAATTTGTCCGTTGCAATCATTATTTCATGCGAAGTCGTAGTATGCGACATCGACAATTTTTCTATTTCGTTCTTCAAATTTTACAACTGTAAAAATAATTCCACCTTTCATTTATTATCTTGCATTTGGCAAGCAGGGTGGGCACTATTGGAGCATCAGTTGAAAAAAATTGATATGGTTGCGAGAATTACATTTTGTGCAATGTGTTAATAGATGTCGCTAGTACATCGTGGGCGATGATTTTTTTAGATTTTCTTTAAGCTGTAACGTTTGTTTGTATGTGCTGTGAAGTCTGTTATAATAGAAACCGAAATTTTGGGAAAGGAATTGTACTGTCAAGAATTTCTTTTAATTACATAAGCGTCAATATTCGTCACGCCGACACACGCCGGCGCGCCGCCGCCGATAGAGTCCAACGGCGTGACGCCGCCAACGCCGCCATCGCCGGCCAAAAATGTCGCTTACGCCGCCGCCGATTAAAAATGCATCGGCGCACACCTCTACTCAGAAAGAATTTTGATAGAAACTGAATCAAAAGCCCCCTTTATATCTAGAAAAACTGAGGCCATCTGCTCTTTGCTAGCATAATCCATTTGAATTTCTGTTAAGAGCAACGCAAGACAGTCGTTCGTGCCTTTGCGGAAACCAAATAGTGTATCTGACAGTAAGCCATTTGCTTCAACCAAATTGTCGAGGCGAAACAAGATCATTTTCTCGAACAACTTTCGGATACAGTCGGTCGATACGAGATGTGGTCGGAGGCTGGTTTTCCTGGTTTTTGGATGGCGATAACCTTCACTTGCCTCCAGTCATGAGGGATAATATTACCCTCAAGAAACTTATTAAATAAATCCAACAAGCCCTTGGTAGAGTCTGGCAGATTCTTCAACAAGTTAAATTTGATTCTGTCTGCCTCTGGGGCTTTATGTCATGTAACAACATGACAAGAGAGCAAGTGAGAATTCCACAATCGAAAACGGTGTTTCGTTTGCATTATTGTGAGCGGACGCGGCGTGGTAGATCATCTGTGCCAGGGCGGAATCCGGACAAACCTTCTTGGCAAAATCCAGCGGTTTGAATATTCCACGCTCTCGTTAGTAACTGTCTCAGTTTCCTAAGCGCCGGGCCGTGCTCCAAAGAGTACTTATCGATGTTTCTCTCGTTAGCCCGTCGGCGAACTGGCGCCAGTAGCTACGTTTTTTGGCTTTCATCAAACTTTTCATGCGCTTTTCCGCCATCGCGTACTGTCGGTAGCTAGCTGGCAGCCTGTCGTCCCGGAAGGTCTTTTACGCAGCGGCCTTCTCCGCGTACACGTCTGAGCCCTCTTTGTCCCACCATAGATTGGGAAGACGCCCAGTCTGAGCTTGAATCGCGATATCGAGAATCGAGCCAGCCAGGAATCCGTACTCTTCCTCCGGAGGAAGCTCTTGAGAGCACTCGATTTTGTCGGATATCGCGGACGTGTAGCTCTTCCAATCAATATTTCGTGTGAGGTCATACGAAACATTGATTGTATTCGGCGCCAGTAACTACGTATTGATTGTATTCGGTGTACCTGAACCGTTAGCAATATTGATTACGATTGGCAGATGGTCGCTTCCGTGGGGATCAGAGACTACCTTCCACATGCAATCTAACCGCAGCGATGTCGAGCAGAGGGACAAGTCTAAGGCGCTCGGACGCGCTAGAAGGGGATGAATCCGTGTCATTTCACCCGTGTTTAAAATGGTCATATTGAAGTTGTCGCAAGGCTCATGAATTGAGGTAGATCGATTATCGTCATGAAGGCAACCGCATGCCGTACCGTGGGAGTTGAAGTCACCTAAAACTAGCCTAGCTGCGGGGAGGAGTTCCGCAATATCGCAAAGCCGTCGGTGGCTAACTGAGGGTTTGGGGTGATGTAGGTGGAAGCCATGCAAAGGTCTTTGCCTTTAATTCTGCTTCGGCAAGCGACAACTTCAATACCTTGTGTCGAGGGTAGGTCGATTCGATTGAAAGAATAGCACTTTTTGATACCCAAAAGTACTCCTCCGTCAGAGTCTTCTCGATCCAAGCAAATAATATTAAAATCATGGTAGTGTAGGCCTATTTCTGAAGTAAGCCATGTCTCGCATAGTGTAAATGCATCGCATTTCAAGTTACTTAGTAAGATTTTAAAGGAATCGATTTTCGGGATAATGCTTCTGTAGAATTCTACTGTAGAACGATGATTAAATCCGTGACCTCGTTCGATGAATTAACCATCGAAGGATACAATCGCTGAAAGGAGGGAACATTTCGCAGTGAACTGCATCAAGAATGTTTTAACTGCGGAGAGAAAGCTTATCAAGATGCTTTTAAGAGGCTCAGAAATATTTAGGGCTGTAAAAATACGGTCCACAATGTCAGAGAAATTTATCAAGCCAGCACTGTTTTCTTTCTCTGGCTGAGATATGGGAGCACGTGGTGTTTTTGATGTTCCTGGAAGTGATGGGACCTCCTTTTCTGAGCTCGGATTTCTGAGATCGGCAGCGACTTGCTTCGGTTTTGCACCAGTACTTCCTTGAGTAGTTATTTTTGGGGCGCCATAAAGAGACACCTTCTGGCCTTTACGACGAAGCTTGGGAGAGGAAATGTTCCTCCTTTTTCTATTGCTTCTAGGCACAGCAGCCTCCTGGGGTTCATCACAGTCGCCTTCGTCAGTAGACAAGTTAGTATAGATGTTCGTAGAGAGCGGTGGCGTAGCTATCTTAAGCATTTCTGCAAAAGATCGTGAACCCTGAAGGAAACGCTTGAGATTCTCCACGAGCTGTTTGGAAGCGGGACATACCGGGAGATCATGTGGGTTTCCTCCACAGTAGAGATACTTTTCGACATTCCTTCCACAGGAATCCGCATCTCCCACAACGGGTTCTTATTGCTACAATGGGAGGCCGTATGTCCCAATTGCAATTAGTACAGTTCACGACCCGCGGTACCAAGAGGCGAATAGATAGACGAATCTTGTCAAAGAGGAAGTAGTTGGATAGAGCAGAACTGGCGAAGATAATCCGATAAGAGTCTGATTTGACGTATATTTTCTTTCCTGTCAGCTGTGTAGCAATTATGTGAAAGGAAATTGTCCCAGAAGAAGGATTCGAACACGCAACCATTGAGTCTCCAGCCCAATGAATTTTCCCCTAACGCTATCCCTGGGATACGATTACGTCCCAGAAAGAATATATGATTATCAAACTCGCGACAGAGATCGTACCCTGCCTGCAACGCGAGATCGCACAACTGTAGCTGTGTGATCTCGCGTTGCCAACAGCGTTCGCTCACTGTCGCCAGTGCGATAATCATATGTTCTTTGTGGGACGTCATCATATCCCAGGGATAACACAAGGGTTAGTGCATTGGGCCGGAGTTTCAAAGGTTGTGGGTTAGAATCACATAATTGCTTCACTCACTGCGAATAAAGATATATGTTAGAATTTTCCCATAACAGAGAGACATGCCCATTTTAGGTATGGATCTTTTTTTTTATTCAAATCGTTTATTTGATAAGGCACGTTGCGTTAGCTTAAAGGTGCCAATTTTGTTTTGTTTTACATTTTAAATTGCTTAAAACTAGGGGATTACATATTGATTTTTTAAAAATGAAACTAATGCGATTTTATAGCTATCTTATATATCTACACAAGGGGATAATATTGTTTTCGTAAGATTAGGGGGGTCATTTAGTTTTTGTGGCAATATGGTTTGACATTTTTATCAGTGAGATTATTGGAGCAAATAATGTTTAATTAAGGGGGACAATTGGTATGGATCTTTGCTATCAGTCAGTTTTTAGATCCAATAACTATCAGGTCCAGTCGGTAGCTTACTAAAGCAGCAAAACTTTATTTTTCAAAATGTGAAATTTGCGTTTTTTGCCAAATAATGTGTTACAAGTAGTTCAGAGAAAACCGGATTCGTTTTGTTTCACATCCTATGCGGTTTAAGTTTTTATTTTCCAAAGATTCCTGTATATTCCACACAGTTCCATCCCAACGATGAAAGCAGCTACAGTTTTGCAACAAACAACAAATCATCGCGCAAGCCAACGACCCCCAATTGCGCCGTCGAAAATCGAAAGTGTATCACTCTTCGATCTTGAACTTTTACCCAGCCTACAGTCACCGGGTCCGATTCCCTTTCTAAAACAAGATGACCGACAAGAAAAAAAAACAATCGTATGTACTGCTGCTACGCGTCGATACAAGCTACTGCTGCACGCGCATCGATCTTAATTTATCGCCGATTTCGATCTGCGATCCTCCCCCGATCACGTACCAGCCAGTCAGTCAGTCAGTGGGCGTAGAGGAAAGGGTTCGTCGCCCGCGCGCCACTGATTGACAGTTTGTCAGTCGTTGAAATCTCTCGTTTCGAAACGTTTAAATTACAAGCTGGCTTGCGGCTGCGGAGATCTTGAACTACATTGCTGGCAAAATCGAATTATTGCTACATCGGAAGGGAGCAGCGATGTTTGTGGAGTGTATGCTAATGGTAGGAAAACAACCGCCATTCTCGGAGAATGGAGGCGATGGGACCGACGTGTCGAAATCTACATCTCCGGTGTGTGGTCTGGTTATACTCTGTCTGGTACGAGAATGTGTTCTCCGTGGTCCAATCTGACTCGATTGGTTCATCGGGGCTTGTCGCGCCTGTCTCCGGCGTTTGTGTTTTGAAATGATTTGTTTCGAAGTTTTGAATCCGCGACAGTCGTGGGTTAAGTGTTTTGAGATGCGAGAGGTTCAGTATGTAAACAGTATTCAAAACACTTCAGACATTTATTAGTTTGAAAAATTTGAAATTTCACGAAATTACTCCACCGCAGAGGTCAACACACCGTCTATAAAATCCATAATTTGATTATCAGCTATATTATTAATCCCTCCTACCCAACACAATCCTCAACCGCGGTCTTGCTACAACTGCATAAAAAATATAATCTCGTCTTTTTGACCCGCTAAAGATATAGGCTTGAACACATGACTTGCAAACCTGTAATCAACGATATCTGGAAAGGTGAGGGCGAACACTTGAGTAGCAATTCATAATTCCATCCCGACGGTAGCTTAGCGTTGTACCGAGCTCACATTAAAAATTGTAATCAAACGAGAGATAAATTAATTGCAAACCACTCGCTGTCGCACGTTTTTGCGGCAAAAAAAAAATTGCAAAAATGATACCACCATCAACTGGACACGGCGAACTCCTCTTCGGGGCTGGAAAGTAAGTAATACCAGTAGTCGAAGTGGTTTACGAGCCGCTGATATATCTGTACCTAGTTAGAGCTATGATAGCTAGCTGGTTGGCTGGCTGTTGGTGCAATTTTAATCTGCCCCCTGTCTGCAAAGCCGCAAAATGATAGACATAACGTGTAGCAGTCGCACTACTTGCGGTTTCAATTCAATTGCGCCAAGGTGCCTGAAATATGCGGGCACATCGTGCCACCGGAGATATCGCGGCATCTAGTGATCCGGCAAAAGTGACAGTTTTCCAACGAGACAAGCTAAATTACCTGTTATTAGGAATTAGGCTTGTTTAATGGGTGGATGAATGTTTTCGTTGGGGCAGCTTTGAGGTGACTCGTGTAGCTGGTAGAGGTGTGATTAGGTTGAATAAAAGAGAACGCTTTTTCGGGATCCAGTTTAAATACCGTTGTATGTGATTGACGCAAAGAGCTAAATCAGAAAACCGTCCACTTTCTGTCTAGGTGTGAGTCTGGTTACTAAAATATAATTTTAGCATTTTTAGATTATATAGAGTATCAAATTAGCGGTGCTGGCATACATCTTTACATTATGTTATTTTGGTATACACTTCTGTATCAGTTAAAATTTCATTGGTGACATTTGGAGATACATCGTTCAGTTCACTTTTTGCTTTTTCTCGAATATTGTAGTTGCGAACAAACCATTAAGTAAGTTTCCACTCCGATGTTTGAAATTTATTAATGGACTTTTTTCAACCAGTGAATATCCGCTTTCCAAGGCAGTCCGCGACGCGCATTACAAGATCGCAAAGCAAACTTACACGGAAATCCGTCGAAAACAGTGCGATGGAAGCAAGGAATCTCTATACTTATTCCTGCTGGGGGGATTATGTTTATCGAAATGAATAAAAGTCAAGGGCAAAATGTGGCTCCACTACTCTATGACACAGTTGTGGTTTGCTTTAAAACTTGTAGGTCCCTTCAACCAGTTGTGTATTGTTTCACAACAACTTTGCTGAAGACACCAAGTTTTTAAATAGTTTTTTTAAGAATAAATTTCTCATAACTTCTTCCGATAGGAGTGAATACTAAAGTTATTTTATGTTACTATGTTTTAATTGCCGCAAGGTTCTACTGTATCGATTTTGTTGGCTATTTTCGGCAAATTTGAGACTAAGAGAAACGAAAGCAATGAAATTGAAAGACGGATAGGTATTCTAGAGCGAATCAGTTATAAACTTAGAACAGAAAACTAGAACTAGGCAGGCTCATATGGGCATGATCGAAAGGAAATGTGAAGAATTCACATTTCCTTTCGATCATGCCCATATGAGCCTGCCTAGTTCTAGTTTTCCGTTCTAAGTTTATAACTGATTCGCTCTAGAATACCTATCCGTCTTTCAATTTCATTGCTTTCGTTTCTCTTAGTCTCAAATTTGCCGAAAATAGCCAACAAAATCGATACAGTAAAGTTATTTTATCGAATGATACGCTATATTATGTTGTAAACCTTCTTCGAAGGTAATTATCCTTCGAAGTTAAGGGTTAAAAATATGTTATCTTCGCCGTAAAAAAGCTGTTTATTATTAGTATGCTTCAAAAAGGCGTAATTGAGGAACGAGCTATTTTATACAAAATATAATCATGTCATTCTACTCATCATTTGACATTTTCTTTGTTTAATTTTGTAAAGTCTCTTCGTTGAAAAGTTAGTTTAGCCCTCTATGTAATTAAATGTAGAACTAAAATTTTCAAATTATAAAATTATACCATGTATTAAAATTCTCCTAATCATACTATTCGGCTAAATCCATCCATTATTTCGCAAAAATAAAGTTCGTGGGAATAGACTACTGATTCATCAACATGCGCTGTTAGACCTCATGCAAAAGCAAAACTGGCTAAGGCATCACTTCATTCAATGTTTCATAACTTCGCATAAGGAAGTTGAACTGATTTGCAGTCTTCGACAAAGTTATAAGCAATGAAATGTTCGTCAATATTTTCACTTACAATGATGAACTGGTGCATACAGTGCCTCCTAGCGGTAAAAATAGAAGTTAACGGGCTTTCTCTAAATTGTCGAAACATCTAATACAAATTTCGAACACATTAATTCGGCAGTTAGACTTGCCCGATTTGGCTCAAATTTGAAGTAAACGCTGGACTAGGAATCGACTCGACTCGAGTGGCTCGACGGGGGTCATTTTTATCTTTTAGCGTACATTCGTAATTAAGTTATATCGACCGCACAGTAAAGCTAACTGAGAACAAAAAACTGCTATGAAAACTAAAATAACATCTTGTGCTAAACCGCAAACTCCTGCTCAGCTAATGATAACGTCTACCCCCAGTACCTCCACACCAACAGCCAGCATCGACTGAGACCGTAAGCCGCAAGGCCGTGAGCTGATACACGATCGTAAAACGCAAGGACTAGCAGTATCGATACCGTGAAAACGGCAAAGAAGGTAGACCGAGGCATCACCCAACTGTAGCAGACGACACAGCAAATATTTCCCTGCGGCTATAAAGAATATTCGTGCGTAACAGGAAGTAACGCGCAAAAGACAGACGGAAAAAATATCTTGTTGTAAATATATAATACATCTACGGTTCA
This sequence comes from Topomyia yanbarensis, assembly GCF_030247195.1. NCBI lineage: Eukaryota > Metazoa > Arthropoda > Insecta > Diptera > Culicidae > Topomyia > Topomyia yanbarensis. Next base: position 84,563,442 of record NC_080671.1, read on the forward strand.
ATCAAGTTAACACATTGAAATGTGTCAAGTTAAAATAAGAATAAAACATAGTTATTTTGTTGAATTCGTCATCTCTGTACCTTTTTCTAGTTTTTGTCTCACAGCAAACTTTGTATATAAACATATCGTAATTTACTTTTATATAGCGTCCGTTTTTAAATAGTACAGTAAAATCTCCATTTACGAATCAAACAGGGGCACAGTGTTCTCAAATAGGCAAAAACGTGAACGAAATTGTTTTGACCACGAAAAAACGATTTTTGAGCTATAGTGTCTTCTGCATAGTTTGTTTACAAAATATTCTCCATATTATAGAAGTATTAGTTTGGTGATAAATTTCACTAAAGCGGAGAAGCAAACTTTTGTTTGGTAATTCATGAAAATAAAAAAAAACTGAATATTTCGGATACCACAATATCGAATATTTCAGAACGATTGCAAGTTGGCACACGTCAAACAAATCAACAAAACAAAGAGTACGTATTAAAGGATGGATCATTTAAAAATGGGACACTTTCAAATGCGTAAAATTTTTAACCGCCTGGCGAGACTCTTTGTTGCACATCTTCTTCAGTCACGGTCTTGGCAAGAAAATTCTACGAGTTCTTCATCCGACCAATGTCACTGGTGACTGCTCCCTTCAGTTTCCGCTTAATTATCATCTAATATATCTCTACTGGACGGGACTGTGGACAATTTTGTGAATTCAGCTTGCTGTTATGGCAGCCGGCTAGATCTGTCCATAACGTAATTGGAGCATCATGGGACTACTGATGCTGATTTTCTTGCCACAGGCATAGTTCCCTTGCCAAATCATTTTTTTTTGACGTAGGACTACGTCTTTGTTTTCGCTATAGGGGTGCACGTTGCAAATTCTACAAAAATGGTATGTAACGAAAAGTGGTCCAATTTTAAACGCAATTTTTTGCGCATGTCGCCCCGAAATACTTTTAAGAATAGATTCCAATAGATAAACCCAAAGATTTTTGATATCATGGCATTAAAAATTTAAATAATGAACAACCTAGTCAAAATATCGCACATTTACACACAGAAGATAGCGCTTCCCTAGTCCAGCACGACAGATTTGTGTACCTAGCGCGCTACGCTTCTATGACTGACGTCATCATCGACTATTTAAACGGACGAATTTCGCCAGAGCAGCTCAGTTGCCTGTTGAACAGCAGGCGAAGCAGATTACTGCGCTGTGTGTTTTCAGAGCCAGTGTAGCTGAGTTAGAAGTCCATTACACTGCCTGTGGAGGTACGCTACCCAGTGAATGCGACTGTGGTTCTCCGTTCAAACACTATGCTATCTTTTGTGTTGTTCTCGTTTCCAGCACACTTTGATGTATAATTATTCGTACACAAAATAGCTTGTACATGCGAGCTCCATTTGCAAACACGGTTAACATAGTGTGGTATTAGTTGTCTCTTTCGCTCTACCCATCATCATTAGCGTTCATTCATTTTGTGCGCTTGGGTTTAATGTTTGAGGCGAATGTGTAGGTAGGTAGATCTAATTTGTTACTAAATTGCACAACGAAAGTTTATTATTTACGTTCGATCAATTCATTGATTCATTTCCCCATCACGTGATTCATTTCCACTCAGCCTATAGTATTTTGATTCTACTAATAGGTACATTAGACTGCCCAGGAAAATAATGAATTTTTGAAAACGCAATCGGCCCACCCCTGATTCGATTCCTAGTCCCATCAGAAGTACTTGCACTAAATTTGCATAGTTTGTGGGAATCGATTACAGATACACAACCATGCACTGCTACGCCCCTTGCAAAACTGACTCAGACATCACTTCGTTAAAAGTTTAATAACTTCTTTTAACAAAGCCGGATTGACTAGCAGTCTTTGGCAAAGTTGTTGACAATTAAATTATCTTTCTTATTTTCACTTACAGTGATAATACGATACATGCACTGCCACCTAGCGGCTAAAATGCGAGTTAGTGGGTTTTCTCCATGCAAATTGTCGAAAATCCCATACAAACTTGTAACCCATCAGGGTAACAATTTAGCACTGGGTGGAAATATACCATTTCTTGGGTATACACTCCGTAGAGTGTATTGTTTACATAAAATTAGACTCACCGCTGTTCAATATGTTCGTTCATGTTTTGATGTAAATTTCATTTGTTTTTTATCCATGAACGTTTTTGTTGACATAGCTAGATTAGATAATTTTTGTTGCATGTTTGTGAATTAACAGTAGGGTTTAGATAGGCTTCAATTTTCCACTTGCTTGCAAAAACGATTGCTGAATACGCTACTCAGCGGGTGACAGCGACGGTGGTGGTGGAAGGTGGAGTGGCATATTGACATCGAGCAAGAGGTAGCCATCGGAAAAAGGGGAGTTAGCTTCGAACCACGTTTGTGAACAGTCGTTTTGTGTCTCGATCGAGATAGTTTTTTGAAGATTCACGGCAGTCCGTGTGTGGTGAGCAGAAATATCTGCAAAAGTGTCTGCCTGTGGTTCGAGTGCTCTTGTGTGGTGCTAGATCGCCGTTTGTGGGAAGCTAAGTGTAAAGGAGTTTTCGCTTCCCCGGCTAACCGTGAAGGATCTAGAAGCACCGATCCGCCCTCGCTGGGAAGAATAAGCCGAACGAGCCTTGCTCTCCTTTCCAGCTAACAGCCAAGGAGGGCGAAGCAGGTAGGACAACGGATCCGCCTGGGAAGAACACTGCGGTGTCTTCCGGGATTCTTTGCGGGGAGCAAACGAATCCGGTGATTCGTCACCATCGTCGCTAGGGAGGTTCCAATAAACGAGCCACGCTCACCTCCCTAGCTAATTGCAAAGGACCGCTGCCGGAGCAGCAAACAATACTCCAAGGAGAACTCGGCCGTTGCTGTCCCGGCCGGTCGGACGAGACCACCCACCTTTCCACCCAGCAGTAGCAGCTCAACAGCAGCAGCAGTGGAGATAATCAGAAGGAATAAACACGGTAAAATTTAGTTTATTTGTTTTTCCCTTTTTGTTTGTTACGAAAATCCGAAATTCTGTAGAGGCACCTAGGCCGCCCTGAAAAGAAGGGTTCGCCGGGCAAACCAGAACCCGAGTAGTGGGCAAACGCCTACTTACAAACTTCAGGCACGTTGGTCCGGTAACTAGACTTGTCCGATTTGCTTCAAATTTAGTGCAAGTTCTCCTGGTGGGACTAGAAATCGAATCACTATATTTGTATGCGTACTTTAGGAAAGTTACAATAATGGCAAAATATAACTAGAATGCTTGGCCTATACATGAAATGTGATTATATTGTCTAAAATTTGATTTTTCTGTTTGATTCATTATTTTTCACTGGTCCGGGTTTTTTACCACACACAATCGAAAAGTTTTTACAAGCTAATCTTATGCTATAAAGATCTAGTTCCAGATATTAGTTCGGTCACAGTTTTCTGCCTTCTTTCTTCAGATCTCCTTAAATAAGTTTAATCGGATTCGATCACCTACTACAAATGCAATGACCTGATAACCAAGAAGTTTTGGTTCAATATGTAATATTCGATGTTGATTGGTTGTGATTAAACCATACGTAAGAAATATGTTTGATTTATTATTGCTATAAATATACTAAGGTAATAAATATTTGACACTAAGAAGTATAGTCCTACGTCTACAGCTCGTGCAACCCCATAGGGCTGCCCCTTGTAGTTTTCGATAATTTATCCGCGTAAACAAACTTTAATCTGCTAGACACCGCGAGCAGTAGCTTTGTTAAATTCGAGCCTACGGATTTATTTGAAATTGGTTTTCGCATAAGTTTCATCGTCGATCGAAACACATCCATCGAGTTTTATCAGCACGCGGCTGTACAGCCAACGGGACCAGGCTCTGACCGTTTTTGTGGTTTGGGGCTACTGTTATATTGTTTATCTCCTCGGTGATATCTGTAGTCTCCTCTGAGACGGATTCGCCACTCAGATCAGCGTACATTTTTTCACCATGATGGTATAGATCTTTGACGAATAAATCAAATAACAATTGTTCTAAGTGACTTACTTGTGTGAAACCTATAGGCATTTCAACTAAGATTGAGCCTGAGGTACCAAATCTTTAAAAGCTGGATTTGAATCAAGTGGCCAACAACTGAAAAACAGCTCTTCTTAACAGACTGACTTTAAATAAATGTAGTTTGCCTAAATCAGTGAAGAGCGAAGAATGGCAGTTTAAAGGTGAACTTCGGCCGAATATACGTCTACTGATTGAAAGGCATTTTATTTGTCTGGAGAAATAGTACCGAGGTGTTCGCGTTTCTTCTCAGTCTAGCAACAAATCAGGAGTCTCACAAGGAAGCAATATGGGTACTAGACTACCCAGGAAATATTGAATTTTTGAAAACTCAATCGGCCCACCCCTGGCTCGATTCCAAGTCTCTCCAGGAGCACTTGCTCCAAATTGGAAGCAAATCGGAGGTCTAGCTACCGGACCAACGTGCCTGAAGTTTGTATGGGATTTTTCGACAATTTACATGGAGTAAACCCACTATCTCGTATTTTGACCGCCAGGTGGCAGTGTATGCATTGTAATATCACTATAAGTGAAAATAAGAGAGACAATATAATTATCTACAAATTTGTCGAAGACTGCTGGTCAATCCGGCTGTGATAAAAGAAGTTACTGTACTTTTAGCGAAGAGATGTCTGAGTCAGACATCACTTTGGTAAAAGTTTAATAACTTTTTTCAACAAAGCCGGATTGACTAGCAGTCTTCGACAAGGTCGTAGATCATCAATCATCCTTTTTCACTTACAGTAATATGATGCATACCGTGCCACCTACCGGTGCAAATTCGAGCTAGTGTGTTTTCAAGTGCTTCTGGTGGGACTAGGAATCGACTCAGGGGAGGGCCGAAAGGGGTAATTTTTTTCGTGTCACTCTAATGGGTACATGACTGTAGACGCGGTTCTTCAAGGATACAGAATTGAGTTAATTTCTCGACATACAACCGACAAATTGCTCATGACTAAGTTAGGCGACATAGTTTAGTTCTTACATGCATGCGTGGTACAATTGTACAAGAAGAAAATATATGCTTTGAAGAACAGCTCATGAAAGAAAGAATGATACATTTTATAATGCATTCAACGAATATACGAATATTGCTGCTTCTACATTGATCATCTCCTATATTTTTCAGTTCAATGATTATATTCTTGAGGTCATCACAGACAGAACGGAAACTGCCTGATTCAAAGTAGAGTTTTTTCGCTTACTGTGGTAAAAAGGTAACGTCACAAACGTAGCCTAATGCGGATGCTGTCCATAACGCTGCAAGTTTTCATAGGTCCAAAACATAATGTTCGTTTATCATTTAGCTTTTTTCAATATTTGTATTGATAATACAGTTATTCGGCTTGAAATGTGCTTGAACCAAAATTATTCACTTAAATGAAGAACGCATCAAGCTCATCTACGGAAAAGATAGAAAAAAGTCTACAATAGTAAGCGGTAAATATCTCGCATGGTATTTTGCACTTTTCAGTCTCTCGTTGAAGTATGGTATATCAAAGCGTAGTTTTTCTAATTCCAAAAAAACGAACATAAGGTTCAAATTTCTACAATAAAAAAAGCTTTGAGATTACTCTTACATTTTTATGAATTATGCCTATCGTCTAAAGTGGCGTAGCCAGAAATTTGGTATGTCGTATAAGGGAAGGGTTTGATGAAAATTGTTGATTTTTTGAAAATGTTAAAATTTAGCAAGAGTGTTATCAATTATTGAAAATTCGGAAATATCCATTCGAGTCTACAAACAACGATAACCAATATGGAAAAGTGTACAAATCTCTACAGATTATTTGCTTGTACAATATGTCAATAAAGTCAGATAATGTTAACTTCTAAAGTGGGACTAATTTTCGAAAACTTTCCCAACAGTCAAGATTGCATAATTTCGAAATTATCAACTTTGAAGGTTTAACAACTTCGAAGTAGTTTTCCAACATAAAACAGCGCGTCTTTTTATGTACAATTTCTAGTGATTGATTCTCCTAGAAGTAATTATTGAAAATTAACTCTTGATTAATTGTAAGTGATTTGGTGCCTTCAGTAAAATTGTTGATAATATCAGTTTGTTGAAAATATGAAGGCTACATGAATGCAGCATATCTAGATATAAAACAATATTTAGAATTTTTTTTAAAGCCAGTTCTCTTCAATATAACCTTTTTGTGAACTTCAGAGACTCATACTTTGAATGCAATGTGAATTTTATTGTTTATAAACCGCAGATGAGATTTATCAAATACAGTTATATCAACATAACGCGATTTAAAAGGTTTTTTTTATCATATATTCTACTATATTTCGATACCCTCAATCAGGGATGTTATGCACCTCAGAGCAAATAAAGAAAAGAATAACAAAAGCTCTTTGCACTTTTCATGCGAACCACCGCTCTTCTCGTTCACAATAAACCTCTTCACTCCGAAGTGTGTTGCTCCCACACGTGTATTTTACTCCTATGCTGCACACCACAAAGAGTAGAAATAAAGAGGCTCTTTAGTGTGTATCTTGGTCCCACGCGCACGTAAGTAGAGAAGGCAACCAAAAAACATTTTTAACACGTTCTTCCGATCAAACTTTATCTGAATTGTAGTTTGATTCGCTTTCCTACCCGCTTTCCAGTGAGGGCAGACATGAAAAAGTGGCTCTTCAAGGTGTCTCTTTAAACGAAATTGTGCAGCTCTTGGTGCACAGATCTTACTCTTTTTCGTTTTCAAGTTTCTCTTTGTGCGGTCGTTCTGCACATCGCAGTGTTTTTGCGCTGCTCTATTTTTAATACGTGTATTTCGCTCTTTGCGGCACATTGTGTGAGCAAATAACAAGCCTATAAAGTATTCATGTCAAAGTTGTTTGAAATAGCATTTTAGAAAACTTTGCTGAAGACATTAAGTCTCGAGCTAAATTTTCTTGAAGAGTAAATTCTCAATAACTACTTCTAGGAGGATTAACCACCAAAATTATTTTATCAGAAGATGTGCTCTTTTACATAGTAAAATTCTTCAATGATACTTAACATCGAAATTTGACAGTTCCGAATGAAAGTGATCATGACCGTAAAAAAGTCATCGAGCATTTCATTTTACTTCTCTGCACTATTCAAACTCACAACTTGAAAACAAGTACTAGTGTCTAATACACAATATTTTATTACGCAATTCCACTCAGCACTCAAATATACAACATTAATAGTTTGAAATATATTGAAATTTTTATTAACTCCAATCCTGTTTAGCGGCTATTCATATAATTGATAATACAACAACAATCAAATGCTCAGCAAAACCGGTCCTGATCTGCTAGAGACAAACTATAAACGTCATTTTTCATCATCTTCCATCTACTTTCCGAAATGTTATTCTTTTTATTGATCAGGTTGAGTTTTTGTCTCAATTCTATGCAATAACAAAACATACATTTTCAGTAAATGTTGAAAAGTATGCATTTTTTTTGGTGAGCAAGTTTATGTTTTATAGACAATCAACCTATTCAAACTTAGCTTCCCATTCGAAAAATTGTCCCTAATCCAAAAAAGCTCATAATAATTCAGGCAATTATTTTATTTGAAATTGATGTAATTTGACAATTATGGGATCTCGGCTAAGAGATAAGTTACAAGATCCCCTTCTCACAATTTTCGAAAAATCCTCCTGATGCTTAAAACAATAGATTCTCAATGATCAGATCAGATAAAACAATAGGTTCTCAATGATCAGACAATATTTGTCCAAAACTATTTGGCCTAATATTTAATTAGTCAATTAGTTAATTAGTCAATTTAATAAGTCAGCATCAATTTTTTTTCCAACCCAATTAATTTTGGTTTGGGGGGGGTTAACCCTACGTATTTATGCCACATGTCACGCACTCGAACACAATACAATTCCCAAGTAACCAATAAGCATTACAACGTAGCCTAATATTTGCTTTAAATCCACATATAACGCAGTCTTATAGAGCCGTGAAGCCTTAAATACTGATATAATACCAGCATTATGCCAGAAAAGGCGAAATATAGTGCTATTACTGTGCAGAGAATGACAGATCGTTTTTGCAGCTTTAATGCTATTATAAAGCAGCAACGCACAAATGTCAAATTTGAAAGCCTAATATTGGCACTACTAATGCTATTGGAAAGCTTCAGATGGCTGTCATTGTCTGCCATGGGTTTTAAACCATTTCTTGTGTTTCCTTTCGGTGTGGTGAGCAAAAATTTTTAAAATAAAACGTTCTGTTTAAGACCTTAATTGCCTCTCTTCGAATGAATTATAATGAATATCCTTAATGGGTTTTCTATCTCACAAGATATGAATATTTTACGAAAATTACCTTCAGTAAGTCTTGAACTGAGGTACCTTGCCTCGTCCTTCACGGTAAGTGCGCTGCGTTTGCTGCCTGGACTATATTGCATATGTTCGATTGAAATGAAATATGCCGAATATCATCTTCAAGAAGAGTTGCATATTGAATAAACGCACAGCATTACAATAGCATTATATCATTTTTATTTGACCCATAATGGCACTAAATGCACATGTAAAGCTTATATGCTTTAAAAATCCTTGAAGCATGTACGCCTTATAACAGCTTTATTTGCGCATATCGAGCAAGCTATAATATTATATTTCGACTATGCATTTATGCATTATTGATGCTAATATAGAGCTTTATTGCATTGTTAATGCTGTAATGGAGTTTCAATGCAACATTAGTGCAAATGTATAGCCAATATAGTGCAATTGCCTAATGCTTATGGTTACTTGGGTTATGTAGTTTTAAAAAGTAATCTCTGCTATCTCTATTCAACGTATTAGCTCAAATGGCAGGATGAATAAGGGTGCGTTGTACTCGACTTTTCGCTTCGCTTTAATGCGATTATTTAGCATTTTACAAGCCAGATTTTTTAATGCCAGATGCTTCTTAAGAACGAGCTACATTGGATTTCTGCTACGAAAAATGTTGTGCGAGTGCTCAGTAATTAATCTCTTTTTCGGAAAGTACCAGTTGATTCCACGCCCAGTTTTAGGATATTACGGGCTAATCGATAATGTCCAATACGTTCATTCTTATAAGCATTTCAGAATTAAGCTAATTTAGTATCGTTTTAGTTGCAACAAACGCATGAACGAATGCAACGGTTATAAATCCTCTCATAATACAATCCAATTTGTGGTACACTTTCGGATTAGACATTTTCATACAGCGAACCAATGACGCGCATAAAACATGTTCAATTTTCACAAGAACATTTGCTATTTTTTGTCGGAAACTATTTTATAATAATTCTGTTCCAACGGAATCTAACAACTGTTAACAATTTAACAATATTTAATTGATTCCATTCAGTTGAAACGTGCTGACTCGCAACATACTTTAACCAAAAAAAAAAAACTTAATGGATCATCGATGGAAAACAAACGACTGCGCACTGAAATTACACACTGTAACCTATATTTAACCAGAGACTTGCCCTACTAACCACCGCATCGCCGGAAACAATATTACATCAACGCAAGATGAGCGAACTAATTGTGAATTCCTGATGCGACCGTAAAATCTCATCATAACCATTACGGGTCAATTTTTAGTTTTCGGTGACCACATAAACAATGAAAGCATTCCCCGAGGCCCATTAAAGTGCACTTAAGCTGTACAGACACGTCCATTTAAACGCTACCATCCGCTGCGCATATGAATATGATTATTTATTAATTTCACCTTGCCATACTGCAGAACAATACCAGTAGTATGATGGTAAAGACATAAAAACCAAGAGAGAAAAAAAAACAACTCAAAATACTGTGCTACCGGACACAACAATAGCCGCGCCACTAGCATTTCGGAGAGCATTAGCATGAATGGCCGAACATTCAAATGCACCATAAACAAATAACTCACTTTGATGATGTCTATAAAACTGGTCAAAATAAAACGTGATGTGAAGTAGTGCAGCTCATCACTGTTTATATGGCCCCTTAAATCATACTCAAATTACCATGTTGAACCACACTAACAGGAGGTCCTCTATGAATGAGCTAGGCCATGTTGCTACCGTTGCGCAGGGCTAGTTGGACGGTTAACCCTTAAATGCGCAATGTTGTTTTAAAACAACATTGCGAAAACCATCTCAAAATTGTCATAGTAACGTATTTTTTTATTTCGATTATAGAGGTTTTAACCTTAAGGTCATTCGCCTCTTCGGGTTAGAAAAATCTCTTATGAAAAATTTCTAACCCTATGTGCGGGGTCGGGACTCGCAGCGCACCTGGGCGTACTAGTAACGTATTAAAACTGTTAGACAATTTTCAGTAAATTTGAAAAAAATTGCTTTGCGCCTTTAAGGGTTAAATAGAACTAGTTATCAGCAATCTGCATGGCACGGTAATTGGTTAAAAATATTCGGGTTGCCTACAAACACCAGTAGAACTAAATTGCCGCAAAATGGTCAATTAGATTCTAGAAGTGAAAGATAGTGACCTTGACCTTGAGTACTATCATTTTAATAATATTTTATTGCAAAAGCTGCTGCTAACGACTATTATTTGGATTGAGGATCCGTGTGAAAAAATAACTAATTTAGTACCATATGGAAGTTAAACGGTTCAGCTTATATGGCATGTAGTAGATTGAACAAAAGGAATGCAGAACATTCGAGATTTATCCGCAATTGGTGCTACACTAACGCAAAGGTTAGATTTTTAGACTATTTGGTTACCGTAAAACAGGGTAACATTGATCATTTTTTCTAAAGTTTTTCGAATAACTTTCTTTTGTTTCGATTGTTGAGGTTTTAACCTTAAGGTCATTCGCCTCTTCGGGTTAGAAAAATCGCTCATGAAAAATTTCTAACCCTATGTGCGGGGTCGGCACTCGAACCCAGATGCGCTGCGTACAAGGCAATCGATTTACCAACTACGCTACGCCCACCCCCTTCGAATAACTTTCTTCAACTCAAGTAAATAAAACAGTTTGCATTTTTAAAACAAGTACTGGTACCCATAGATTAAAAATGTTCAAATAGTTGAGTATTTTATTTCGTTTTACTATAAAAACAAAATTACTTTATTGGAAATTTCCATTCGTTGTGCTCGGGGTAATTTTGATCAGCAATAAATGTGCATCGAAATGAGAGATAACCATAGGCGTGCGCAGCCTTTTCCATTAGGGGGGGCTAACGGTAGATTTCTGGTAAAGGTTCGATTGTAAAACAGTTATTTTATTTCGTTATTGAAATTGAAGTTGTTTCATTTATTTCTTAAATGTAGAAACGGGTTTCTCAAAAAAGGTAATCAAAGTATTTCTCTATCTAATTACCATCCCATTTTAAGTAGGCTTAAAAATTAGCATTAAACATTTTCAACTTCCTCGAAAAAAATTTCTCGTGGTCTTTGACGCAAAACAATTCTCACGTTTTTTATATGATTTTTTTGAAGTTAGTATTAGTTAGTGAAGTTAGCATGGAATTTTTAAGAATATTTAAAGTTGTGATTTCGTATGAATTGACTGGAATTTTTTTTAACATTTGCTTTATGTATCCTGCAATAAGCAAAGCCAATTTGATGCTTTTAATTGGAAGTATGCTTTAGCATAAAACGTTATTAGAAGAAAATGATGCCTATTTATTGTAGTTTAAATATACATTGCACAGTGGTCCCCCTATAGTCCATTAAATTAAAAAAAAAATTATTAGCAAGAGCGTGTTTTTATCTCGTGATTATATGGTTATGGATATATGTTCTATTGTTTTAAACTTGATTTTGACAATAATGAACTGATTTTTTAGTATAGAGATGAATTCTTATGGTGGTTTTGGCTTTAACTAACTTTTTCCGTCGATATCCCTCGCAAATGTTTCTTTAAAATGATCTTCAGACTATTCAGTTCCTTTTAAACTAGGTTTCAGCTGCGCATGTCTGCACCCAGAATGCCTGGAGAATCTAAGATGTTGTATATGTTTGACGAGTTAGCACAAGACGAAAAAATTCATTTCACATTTTAAAACTATATTATTTATTAATATTTCATATCTTGAAATTAAATAGCTTAATTATTATTTCCAAACAATTCAAATTTAATTATTATTTTCAAACGATTGGTCTGTGATTTGGTTCACGAGATATCATGTTCACTGGAAACGATATTAAAATATTGGCGTTCAAGCACAAAAGCTGCAGTTTCAAGAATTTTCAATAAAAAGTCGTGTTTTTATTGCAAGCACATCAAAAAATGTACTATTTGATACTCTAAAAAATGTTAGAGCAAAAAATAATGTTTATTAAATATGAACGATCAGTCTAATAAGAAAAGCCATATCACACTGTTATGTGGATACAATATTTTTTTTAATGTGAAATTCGGATTCAGCGACCCAAAATTTACTAAAGAAATATAGTTTAGTAGCGATATTTGCATTGCACACATTTATGACCCCTCTCTTAAGGAATGGAACCACTGTGCATTGTGGATTTTTGCGGTTTTTATTCGACTCGAAAGAAAATTTGAACTTTGGACGTGATACCTGCATTTAATTTCTGCACAAGCTGCTGGTCAACATCTCTTGCGGCTTTTTTCCAGTATCGGGTCATTGAATTATCATCTTTAGCCATGTTTCAATTTTATATATTTATATAATGTAGTATAGATTGGTTGGTTGGATTGGTTGGAATTCCGGGCAGTTTGGGAAGTTCATCCTATTCTCAAGGACGTTGACGTCATTATCCCGGAACTGCTATTGCGTATTCTTACTGTAGTAGCTACTCGCCAAATCTGGCAAAAATTTGGAAGTGACCTAATTAATTACTAGCTGTCTTTAAAACTATCATAGATGTATAACTCGGTTCATATTGTAGGTTGTGATGAAAATCGGAGTCTTATGGCCATAACTGCAAATTTACTGCCAGATCATACACTTTTTCGGCAAACTTGTCTACAACAACAATTTTATACTTCTTGGAAATTTGTGATCTTTGGCAACATAAAGCTCTATGCTATATTTCACCCTAAGGAGGAAAATTTGGTAAAAACCAAAATTTCTCACTAGGGTGAAAATTTGTTGGTAAAAAACCAGTCTTTGTACAGGAGGGCACAAATCCTTATTTCATACTATGTTGCGTTTCGGCTTCGCCTCATCAGAAACCGACACTAACACATTGTCGGAATAGATTAGCGCCGGCTTGACGCAAATCCCTTAAAACTAAATCACACTATGTGTTTCAATCAAACGACTGATCAAACGTGATGTCCCGTTCGAGCAGAAGTTCTGTTTATGCCGATGAGACACAAGTGAAGCCGAAACTTGTCTTGGCTTAGCAGGCCTATGCGAAAGCACTATGCTATATTTCACCCTAAGGAGGAAAATTTGGTAAAAACCAAAATTTCTCACTAGGGTGAAAATTTGTTGGTAAAAAACCAGTCTTTGTACAGGAGGGCACAAATCCTTATTTCATACTATGTTGTAGTTTTAAGGGATTTGCGTCAAGCCGGCGCTAATCTATTCCGACAATGTGTTAGTGTCGGTTTCTGATGAGGCGAAGCCGAAACGCAACATAGTATGAAATAAGGATTTGTGCCCTCCTGTAAAAAGACTGGTTTTTTACCAACAAATTTTCACCCTAGTGAGAAATTTTGGTTTTTACCAAATTTTCCTCCTTAGGGTGAAATATAGCATAGTGCTTTCGCATAGGCCTGCTAAGCCAAGACAAGTTTCGGCTTCACTTGTGTCTCATCGGCATAAACAGAACTTCTGCTCGAACGGGACATCACGTTTGATCAGTCGTTTGATTGAAACACATAGTGTGATTTAGTTTTAAGGGATTTGCGTCAAGCCGGCGCTAATCTATTCCGACAATGTGTTAGTGTCGGTTTCTGATGAGGCGAAGCCGAAACGCAACATAGTATGAACATAAAGCTTCTGTCCCGGAAGCTGTTTAAATTCAAATTTTCATAACCCTTTCAGGTGCATTTATTGAATTTGTTCAGATCCTGACCATACATCTTTCAGACCCGCGATTTTGGCCATAATGTTTTGCTTTACGGTCCAACTCGATTGATTGATAGCCCTGTACGAAAACGATGACATCGCTTCGACAACACAATGGCACCTTCAGGACAGCAGACCAACATTACATAAAATCTGTTTGTACAGCACATATAAAGGTTTGGCCATTGTGATCATCATACTCGGGTTGTCATTTCTTTTGTGCAGAATTAATTCCCTATTTTCCATCGTGTGACTATTTTGCATTTCATTGCAAGCAAATTGCAGTCAAAAATTTACAGAACCGGTCACAAAGAGCACTATACCGGAAAAGAAAACTCATAACGATTCTACATTCACATGAGTTCCAAATATTTCTAATTTGGAATTTTATTTCTAAATTTTTAGAATCATTTTGGAAAAATTTCGTTATAAATCAGAGTGGATCTCAACATACGAGCTATTTCAATTTTAATAGGCCGCCTGCTATAAAGCTACCTTGTTTAAATACCAATTAAATTTTTCTTGAGCATCCAAAACTCAAGAATGTTTCAATGAAAAGTTTTACAACTGAACAAAATGCAAAGCATAAATAAAATCAATAAAAAAGTACTATGAACTGAGCTCGAAAGGTGGAAAAATCCATAAAAAATTCATAATGAGATATACAAAACAAAAATACCAAAAAAAAACAAAAATTGAATTTGAATAATCAGATCAAAATATTTACGAAATGTATTATTTCTCTTTCTATTTGGTAATGGATTATGGACCACTGATTTTTTTTTCACTAAAGGTTTTTAAGTTTGAAAAATAATTTTTATTTTACTTTAAAACTTTGTTAACTTCAATTTAAGATATCAATTTTTTCAGTATGTGAATTCTGATCTGGATTTTCACCTAAAATTACTTTTTCAATTTAAAAAAATTCTATTGAAGGTATTGGGTGAATCTTTAATGGATTTATAAGAAAAATTATGACAAACAAAAACTTCTGAACAACTCCGAGAATCAAGTAGAAAGTAGAAAACTTCCTTTCTGTAGGAAAATATTTAATAACACTTTTCGAGGTTTTTTGAGTGGTCCAAAATGCATTTAGAAAACATAGTTAAGAAAGAAATCAATGTTTTTCGTAAACCTGTGCTATTTATAGCGACTGGGTATTTGATGCGAACCATGGTTAAATGCATTAGACATTTCCTGGGAGCCACTTTCCAGTCACGCTCCACACACATATTTTCCTCGATTGCATATTTCCAGTGACAGCAACGCTTTCCCCAAAAGTCGACGACGCCTTACAGGTTGTCTACTGATCACTTTAACGAGTCTCCTACCCCTCTCATGCCCAAAACTGAATATCATTTTAACCCTACGGAAGTCGCGCTTATGGCCCACTGAACGAACAGCCACTGGTGCCTTAAGACGATTTCGCTAGATTTCCAAAGCATCGTGCACTCAGTGCACTAGCGCGACTGCCGGAAGGTTACACTGTCTCTAACATGCTAGTCCATAATTATCAAGCCTTATGCGCATCTGTCGTGATCGTCCTTTTCAGCGGCTTTCAGCTCACTACACTGTTCTAATATATAACAAGTGCGAGCAATAAGGTCCTAGTCTGATTTTTCTCATCTGTTGCTCCTTGGCACTCCACATCGAACAAGTTTCCTCGTGTGTTATCCGATAGTCATGTGACTGCTGAACTGATCACCTTATAAACTTGCTGCTACTCTTGTTGATCGTTCCCCAAAACCTCTGGTCCTAAAAGGGGAATTATACATCTCATGCTTTCCATGAAATAAGATATTTAAACATATAT
Source organism: Topomyia yanbarensis (assembly GCF_030247195.1). Lineage (NCBI taxonomy): Eukaryota > Metazoa > Arthropoda > Insecta > Diptera > Culicidae > Topomyia > Topomyia yanbarensis. The sequence goes on from NC_080671.1 coordinate 84,579,255, forward strand.
TTTTTGGTATTCTCTATTAAACTATTGCTCTTGTAGCGTGCTATAAAATTTCAATTGTTACAGGAACAGGCTTAGAAGCTTCCGGACTATTTTTTATCTTTTGCTGGTAGGAGTCGTGCTTAGACAAAGTTACTACGAATTGCTTAAATCTACCATGTTTCACGGCAACAGCAGAGTCGTCCCTCTTTACCATGCTTTAGCTTTCCTATCTGTATATTCCAAATCCTTTCATAACTAATTTTTTAAAACTTTTCCTACTTAGTAATTTCAAGGTAATTTAATGTCGTTAAAATGAAAAGAAGATAGAAGTAGAATAAGTTGTTATCCAAATAAATAGCATCTATATAGTTCTTCTAAGATTATATTACTGTTAAGTTTTAGAAAAAAGTTGAAAATTTCTCTTGTTCTCGCTTTCCATGTAATACCTCCTGAAATCACCATATATGCCTTTACCGACTGCATTAATCATTTGCAATGAAAAGTTTATAATTTTTAGTCAAAGCAAAAAATTAAATTGATCACCAACACTCTTGTATTTTTAAGCCGGTAACCGAATCTTTGCTGCAGTTACCGCTTCCTCTCAGCAACCTTATCTTGTTTTTTTTATTCATTTGGTTTATTTGATAGGCACAAATGCGTTAGCTTGGCGGTGCCAAATTCTGTTGTTTTTACATTTTGGATATTTTAAAACTAGGAGGTTACAATGTTGAAATATTTTTTTTATAAAGAGAAAAATTTTACAGCTATCTTAAGACTAGAAATAAGATTCTATATACAAGAGAGGGGGCAAAACATTTTTTTTATGAAAAATTTTAAAACAAAGAATTCAATAGTAATAGTTTTTAGGAAATATTTACAGTTATCTTAAAACTAACAATATAGTTTGGTAACCAAAAGGGAGAACAAAAATTTATGAAAAATTTCACAGGTGTTTTAAAACTATGGATACAATTCTATTTACAAGATGGGGGACAATAATTTTAACAAAGAGGTAAAATTACAACTATCTTAAAACTAGGAATACGGAATACAAATTTAAACTTTTTTACCGGAGACTTATGCTTGGTCAAGATATTCAGAGGGGGGCTTATTTCCAAAATCGGTGTAGAAGCAGTTGTATCAAGGACAGGGAAGAGAAGGCGTAGATGGTGACCGGGAGAGAAGACCAAAACTTGCAACTTTCGTACAAACGGGAGATCAGCGAAACAAATTAGCGCAGTCTAGTAGGTCGGATTGGCGGATGGTATTCTTCGGACCCGCGGGGAATCCTTCAAAAGTCATCGGACCTTGAGTCGCTCTCGGTTCAGTTTCCGTTGTGGTAAGGGCGACGGCGGTCACATAGTGGCAGTCTGGAGCTGATCGGTTCCACACGGCAGGAGGAAGCTTCTAAAAACGAGAAACCTTATCTTGTTATCGATAGAGATTCCTGATTTAAACGAACTTGCGCCAACTAAGATAACATGGCTTGCTTAAACAAAATGAGATATGCAATAAGTTTGACATGTCTTTCCAACATTATAATAATACTTAATATTTTTTTAACTTCCAGAGCATTAGGGGGGGCTATAGCCCCTCCTAGCCCCCCCTTGCGCACGCCAATGGAGATAACGCTCGAAATGTCGTGTAAATTACATATCTGTAGGCAATTTCATGCCCCGATATTGTGTCGTCTCGTAAGAAAACAAAATTTCCTAGAAGGATATAGCCGACTTTTATTGAACGAAAATCATTTTAAAAATCCGAGATTTTTGTTGTTAACTATAGAACAAAAATTTCGGACTTTTAAAATGATTTATTGGACAAAAATATTTAAATTTTCTAAACAAAAGCGATCAATTTAGTTGAAGTTGATTGATTTCATGAATATACAAGGAATTGCCCCGGAGATCAAAGATACCCCGTTTGAACCTTCGGCAGTTGTGTTTACTCGGAATACCAACGGTGTAAAAAGTTACGCGGACTACCAAGGAGGTCCAAAAAAATGGGAACGCTTACTTTGATCGGTCATATCTCAGCTGTTACCAAATCGATTTTAAATATGTCTTCACCACTAGAAAGGTATGTCTTTTGTAAAGACATTGAAAAAATAGATTAATAGGGTTGTCTACCGTAAGTTATAGTGAAAAGATTAAAACAAAGTCAGAGAAGAAAAAATGGGAAAGCTACTTTGACTGGCCATATCTTAGATGGTTTGTTCACCGATTCCAAATTTTTCTTCACCATTGGACAGGTATATCTTTTACAAAAACGGTGATCAAAAAGTAATTGAAAACAAACTTGTATATCCGAAGTAATCTCATTTTGTCTGTACTGACTTTCAATTACTGTTTTTACAAAACAGTAATTCAAAGTCAGTATATACAAAATGAGCTTTTCAGTTCCAATAATTGTATCTCAGCCGTTTGTCAACCATTTTCAATTTTTCTTACACTAATAAAATTCTATATGCAATAGATAGTAGATTGTCAAAAAATTCTGTACTTTTTCGAGGTTTTAGGCGGAATGGTTTTCACAATGCACCTTATCCACCTTGTTTAGTTTTACGGTTTGAAATGTAACATGTTTACTCTATATTTCTTCATATCACATATGGATACTATTATATCAAAATGTTCGCACAAGCGTGGAAAAACTCAATATTGTATGCAAGTTACAAAATAATGGTGTGTAATAAGAAAAGTTCAGTAAATACGAAGAAGTTCAGAATGTTTAAAATATTCGTCATATAACTTTAAATTTAATAGTTTTTTTTATACACCAATCGATTGTAATTGATGGCGGCTACAATTTTTGAAAGAACAAATTCTTAAATTTTCTAAAAAAATAGACAAAAGTACGTAGAACTACAGAAATTTCATTTCATTAGCAAATAAATTGAAATTCAAAACAATGACTTATACTTCTTTATATACCAATCGATTGTAATTGAATTTCGGCTACAATTCTGAATGATAAATTTTTATTTTTATCTCAAAAATAGAAAAAAAATACGTAGACGTACAGAAATTTCATTTAGTTGGCAAATATCGTCGAATACAAAGGGATGAGCTAAACCTTTTGATGTACCAGTCGATTGTAATTGATTTCAGTTACAATTTCTTAAAGAACAAATTCTTAAATTTTCTCAAAAAATAAACAAAAATACGTAGAACAACATAAATTTAATTCAGTTGGTAAATATCGTAGAATTCCAAGCGTTGATCTATACCTGTACCAATCGATTGTAATTGATTCCGACTACAATAACTAAACTTACAATTTTTATATTTTCTCACAAAAATAGACAAAAATACGCAGAACTAAAGAATTTCATATAGTCTATTTTCTGAGAAAATATTAGAATTTGTTCTTTCAGAAATTGTTCGCTGAAATCATTTACAATCGATTGGTACATAAAAAGGTATAGGAATCAGGAATCAGAATATATTGGCTTACATGGCACGTTCCCCGTATGTAGTCGGGGATTTGTGCCTTGCCGTGTGTTTTCATCATTTCCTGAGCGGAAGGAAAGGACAAGGATGTGTGGGGAAGTAGAATTGGAAGGGTGGGAAAAATAAGAGCACAAAACAAAAACAAACAACAGGTAAGTTAAACTCACAAGTAGTTCCACTTGCCTGCGAATAAGCCTAAAGCTCTTTACCACATTGGATAAGAAACTTTAGTATGTCTCTGAATTTCAGTCGTCCAAACATGGTTTCGTCTATATAAGGACGGCTGAAGACTCGAAATCGCAATTGCGCTACCGCTGGACAGTTGCATATCAGATGATATGAGGTTCTGTAGTCGGATTCACAAAGATCACACGAAAAAGACTCAGCGCACTGAATAGTTGCCATGTGATAATTGAGTTTGCAGTGGCCGGTTAAAGCCCTGGTCAGCATGCCGCAGTGGAGCTTCGAAAAATGTATGAGATTTTTCGAGACCACTGGGCATGGTTGTTTTAGAAACGCCTTTGTTTGGCGACACGTTTGTAGATTTCTTCAATAATTGCGGTGTTTGGACGAAGCCCAGGACCGTATTTTTCCCTTATTCAACTTGTCGAAATTGGCAGCGCGGGCTCAGGACCAACGAAGTCAATCGCTGAACCTGCCCTGGTCAATTCGTCAGCCCATTCATTTCCAGTAATACCGCAATGTCCGGGCACCCAGACAAGGTAGATAGTGTTGATAAATGCTTAGTTCTTTGATTTGGGTTCGGCACGCGATCACTAACTTGGACCGTGATTTGTCTGAGCTAAGGGCCTTGATTGCAGCCTGACTATCGGAGCAGAAACTTATAACTCTACCGGACAAACTCAGTTGAAGGGCCGATTGCACCCCGCACATAATCGCAAAGATTTCTGCTTGGAATACAGTACAGTATCTACCTAGAGAGTGAGACTGTTCCAATCTCATTTCATGACAGTAGACACCAGCACCAGCACGTCTCTCCATCAGAGAACCGTCAGTGTAACAGACCACTTGCGTTTGTTGTTGTCTCTCCATATAGCCAGACAACCACTCCTCTCGAGAGGGAATCTTCACATGGAATGTCCTGTAAGGAAAACTACAAGTGAGTGTAATATCGCTGGGAGCAAGAATATCTTCACCCCATGTAACCATTTGTGACCACAATCGTGTATGACTGGTAGCAAGATCAACATGTTTACTGTTCCAAAGCCCAGTAACCTGCAGTCTGTATGCACATGATAGTGCTTCTTGTTTAAGGTGTATGTGTAATGGTTTGATATTTAGAAGTGCCTCAAGAGCAGCAGTCGGAGTCGTGGTGAAAGCACCAGTCAACGCCATGTGCGCCATTCTTTGCAGATGGTTTAGCTTTGACTGGACTGTTATCACCTCTCCCTTCTGCCACCACACAAGGCATCCGTATGACAGTATTGGACGTAAAATTGTCGTGTAAATCCAATAGATGTATTTAGGTTTGAGATCCCAGGTCTTTCCAAAAGTTCGTCTGCACTGCCCGAGGGCCATGCACGCTTTCTTGACTCTGAACTCAATGTGAGCAGACCAATTCAGTTTGGAATCCAATATGACTCCAACGTATTTGACTTGATCTGCACACAGTAGCTCAGAATCAAAGAACTGCAAGGGACGAACCCCGGTTGTTATTCGCTTCTTCGTGCAAAGAACCATTGAAGTTTTGCTCGGGTTAACTGATAGCTTAACTTGTCGACACCACTGTTCGACAGCTCTTCATGCCTGTTGCATTAAGTCAAAGATTGTTCCGATGCAAAATCCAGTAATTAGTATTTAGTAATCGTCAGCAAACCCGTGGGTAGGAAATCGAAGCTCATTGAGTTTCTTCAACAAGCCGTCAGCTACCAAGTTCCATAACAAAGGTGACAGAACGCCGCCCTGAGGACAACCGCAAATACTCAACTTCCGTATCTCAGCCTGTCGCAGTGACGTATGCGTAAGCAAAGTATGCGGTTACTAAGTATTGCGTTTATCCAACCCGAGTTACATGCAGGTATCCCATGACAGCTTCCAGAATAGACGGGAAGGACACACTGTCAAAAGCACCCTCAATATCTAGGAATACACCCAAGCTAGATTGTTTGAGCGAGAAGGCTTTCTTAATGTTGTAAACATCATCGTGAAGCAGAGTTATCGTGGATTTCCTACACTGATATGCATGTTGCATTTTGTGCAGTGGATATTCAACTAAACTAACGTTCCTGATGTGATGATCGATTATCCGTTCCAAAGCTTACAGAAGAAAAAAAACTTAAGCTGATAGGCCTAAAACTCTTGGCTTCTTCATAGCTTGAGCGGGGAATAAATCTAACAGTTATTTCTCGCCATGCTTTCGGGATATACCCGGTAGCAAGATTGGAAATCAAAATCTTTTTCAAGACATGTTTAAGAATATCAAATCCCTTTTGCAGTAGCACGGGAAGTATTCCATCTTTTCCGGGTGATTTATATGGAGTAAAGCTGCCAACTGCCCACTTGACCGATTCAGTGGAAACCAATGTGCGTGCTAACGCCCACGTGTCCGAATCACCAGAATGAGAACTGTGAACATTGTTCAACTCCGGATCGATACAACCTGGAAAGTGTGTGTCGAAGAGACAATTAAGAACATCTTTTTCGTCCGTCACATAAACACCATCTCTGGTTTTGAAGGAGTTCGTCTGAAAATCATTCGATTTGGAGAGAATTTTATTTAACCTGCTAGCCTCGTTCAGACTAGAGACATTAGTGCATAGGCTTTGCCAGCCAGCCCGTCCTGCAGATCTAAGACATATCTTATATGCACTACGAGCTGACCTGAAAGCTCTGGAGTCATCACGCTGACGCCGACTCCATAACTTTCTTCATTCTTTCAAGCTCAGCCCTCCACCAAGGGGTTCCCCTAGTCAATTTAACAGTACGAAGTGGACAAGCTTCTTCGTAGGATGCTAATATGAATGAGTTTGTCGTATCCACGACGTCATCTAAGTCGTCTAGTTGACTAATTTTTGGAAAATATTCATGAAATTTAGTCGCCAAGTTTTCCAAAAAGAGGTCCCAGTTTGTAAATTTAGGATTACGATATGTTACCACATTGAAGTTGACATCAAAATGATCGAAAAATATATATTTATGATCGGATAGAGACGGTTCAGTTTCACTTGGACCCTGCCAATTTTCCAGCTCATGCAAAATTCAATCAGAGCAAAGTGTTATGTCTAAGTTGGTCGGTTTCCCACATTCAGAATATGGAGATTTGTACTACTTATGTACTCCATCAGTTCAGAGCCTCTCAGATTGATGTCTGAGCTGCCCCAAATGATGTGATGATAATTCGTATCACTGCCGATAATGAGCGGAAGCCCATTTCTGCTACAATATAATACAACGCTTTTGAAATCATCAGAAGGAGATGACTCGTTATGCGGTAGATATGCTGAACAATATATATATATATATATATATATATATATATATATATATATATATATATATATATATATATATATATATATATATATATATATATATATATATATATATATATATATATATATATATATATATATATATATATATATATATATATATATATATATATATATATATATATATATATATATATATATATATATATATATATATATATATTTTGTCTACGTTTCCGACAGTCAGTGTAACTGTGACAACACAGATATCGCGAGTTGTGAGCTCCGATATGAGACACGCGTCAATAACCTTATTTGTAAGAATGCAAGCACGAGGCATTTCACGTGGCTTAGTCATGCCTGTCTTATTGTAAGCAATGAAGGCAGTGTTAAGTAACTTTTCAAAATAGAAGTTTCCTTTATGGAAATACAGTTCTTGAACCAATGCTATGGAAGCTTTACCTTCCTGCATGAGTCGAGATAAATTCATAGTTTCTGCACGTTTATGCTGGAGATTGATTTGTGCTATTCTAACCATTGTTGATTAGAGAACTGTACATTTCATTTCCAACATAAATTTCACAACAACTAGAGGACACCAAGTGAGTTGGGATGGTAACGCATATAGCGAGCCATATCAGGTTTAAATGGGACACGATCATCTGATTCCCACCATTTGAAAAGGAAACAATGGTCCACTGTGTTAGAGATTCGCATAACACAGTAAGGGCAAAACCCAAAATGCTCCGTGCACGACTGGCATATTTTAGACCCTCCAGTCATCAAGTCCTCGGCACGGAACTGCACCTTGACTTAGGGTCTCCTACTTTCAGTCGCCTCCTACGACATGGGAGCAGTGGCTCAATTCTTGGCCGAATACCACACGGCCTCTGGGCAGGTTCATCTGTACACATCGAAATTTGATATTCGAAACTCAACAAAACTTCACCGAACTACCATCATCCGAGAGTCTCAGCAAACCCCCAGCCAACAAAAATTCGGCAAAATTAAGCGGATCATCGGTGAAAAACTTCGGTGCGTAGAATGAACGTTCCGCTGCGTAATGCAGCATACTGGGGAGTTCACCCAACTCTTCCCAGGCTCCGTTCGCCATTGAGAATATTTTAATTTTACCCATAGCACGGATCGCATGACACTATGGAATTGGTGTTCACTGTTTGGTGGATTTTTGCCACTGGCACAGGTAGTCCGTAGTGTAATTCTTAGCCGGTTGAAACAACCACTACCGACACTACACGGCTTATCTAGGCTGTTCGGTGAAAGAAACTGACATTGAAGGACAGCTTCCAGAGATGGCCGAACAGCCGGCGAATTTGTTCTTGAAATTGTTCGCTGAAATCATTTACAATCGATTGGCACATAAAAAGGTATAGGTCAACGCTTTAGATTCGAAGTTATTTACCAACCAAATTAAATTTCTAAATTTATAAAGAAGTATAAGTCATCTAAATTTATAAAGAAGTATAAGTTATCGCTTTGAATTCCAAATTATTTGCCAATGAAATGAAATTTCAGTAGTTCTACGTACTTTTGTCTATTTTTTGAGAAAATATAGGAATTTGTTCTTTCAGAAATTATAGCTATCATCAATTACAATCGATTTGTGTATAAACTATAGGTCATCGCTTTAAATTTAAAGTTATATGAAGAATGCTTTAAAAATTCTGAACTTCTTTATATTTACTGAATTTTTCCTTTTTGTTTTGAAAGCAAAAAACTTTTAAGATTTTTGAAAAGTGGGAAAGACAGATCTTTAAGATTCTTTTGGGGCCGTAATTCAACAATATAGATACTTTCAGAATGGGCGAGTAGACGCCAAATGTCGATATCTGAGGCCATTTTGAAAAACAAAATGACGACTTTCGGTTTAGCGAAATTCTCTAAAATTTAATCAATATGGGTATTTTCAGTTATCGACGCCTAAAGCATTTTAATAAACAAGAAGACGACTTCCTAGTAAATGGAACTCTCAAAAACTATAAATATTAGGGTGGGGCAAAATGCTCGTTTTTTCAGCACAGCACTTTTTTGGTCCCATTTGGGGTCCCAAATAAATGTGCAAAATTTGGAGTAGATTAGTTTTACCCGGCGTAGCGCATTGCGTTTGAAATTTGTATAGAAATTAGTATGGGAAAATCTACTTTTTGTATTTTCAATTCTATAGACTACAATTCTTCGTGCAATGTGTCAACATATATATATAGAAGTGTTGTCCAGAATATGCTAAATAATTTTGCCGAAGGATGTATGGTGTTAGAATGTCTCTAAAGCAAGTTATAGCTGTTCAAAGTTCGATAGATCCAATTAAATGCCAAAAATCATTTTTTTGGCAACACTGCGGATGTACCAATGATATTTCATATAGCATACCAAAATAACATCACATATTTTAGATTTACCACATTGGTATGATTGGATGAATTATTCAAAACCCTCAGCTCAATTTTATGGGCGTAGATAGTTTAGCAATAGGGTGTAGTGAGAGGAGAGGACATAGAAATTTGAACTGAAATAACTGAAATATTGTCGAGTTGGAATGTTCAGATGAATTATTATAAAACATTTTCACAATGTCCTATGCATAATAGAGTGGGACATGGTTATATGAAAAAAATAAAATTTCGCTCCGAGTAACTTTTTGGGTCCCATTTAGCTCCCAGAACAACTCTGCAAATTTTAAGCTCGATCGGTGAAACTATATTTTTGCGCCGCTGTTTAAAGTTTACATGAGATTTCGTATGGGGAAATCGTCTTTTGCAATTTTAATTCGTCCAAGAGTAGCCGCTACCTCCTAAAAATAAATGGATGTCTAATTTTAATAGGAAATTTGTTAAGGAAACAAAGTCTAGAAGACCGCGAAACGATTTCATGCTTCTGGAAAAAGTTATTAAGAAAAAACCGATTGATGCCCTGGAGATCGATGAAAATTTCACTTTGCATAGCATCACTGCTGCTGACGATAAAATTATATGCAAATTTTTTTAACGCAATGCACTATAGTCCCAAATCTGTATTTAGGAAGACAAAACTGTTTGCGCCCAAACTGTTGGTTTTAGATATATAGTGTCTTCGGAGAACTTTCTTAGAACTTTGTGGCTATTTTTTTATATTAGTGAAATTAGGGTGGTCCTTGTGGTTTGGGTGTTCCAAGTATCAACTTTTTAGATGTGTTAAATTCAACTACATAATGTTCTACAAAGTTATAAATGAATCAAATTGAAGCAACTTTTTTGAAGAAACTGTATAGCTATCTGAAATAGTTCATGCGTTAAAATTTTTGCAACATTTAAGGTAGGGTTGCTCTTGAAAAATTGGTTTTCTAATAATAACTTTTTATGTGTTTATTTCTCGCAAATACTTTGTTCTAGAGATTTTTAGAACTTTTATAATTGCACATTTTTGCCGAAGCAATCAAGTTTATATCTCATATGTTTGCATAGCTACAGGCGATTTTCAAAGCAAAAATGGTTTTTTTCAAAGCTTCCAAGATTGCAAATGGATTTTCAATTTTTTAACTTCATTTGAAAGATCGGAACTTTTCTAGTTTTTAGTGAAAAAACTGCAAGAGCGTTATTTCTGTAAAAAAAATAATAACTTTTTAAAAATGGTACATTTTTCAACAAAAATCGTTCATAACTTTTAAAATAGACGAGATAAACACTTTGTTACTTCAGCAAAAATATGCGCCATTCAAAGTTCTAAAAGTGCTGTAAACAAAGTATTTACGATAAATCAATGTATGAAATGACAAATGAAAAATAGTGATTTTAAGGGGTCCCGTTTTCATCACTCAATCTCTTATGGTAAAATTAACTGAGAAATAGTAAATGCGAGCGATAAATCTGAGAAATTCTATTAGATATGTTAACCTTTTTGAAAGAACAGTCTACCGTACATTTAAATGGTTGCGTGAATTTACAGTAGTGTTAGTTGCAAACTATCGTTAACTCAAAATCGGCCAACAAAAGTTATCTATCCTTAATTAACTAAATCCTTTTTGGTTTGGACTTGTGCTCAAAACGAGTACTAGAAAACAAATGCTGTAGTTCAAGTCTTGTTATCTTAAAATGAAAGCTTGAAACGAGATTGTTATTCATATCAGTGGAAATTATTGTATATTTTTCCAACATTTATGCAATGTTTTAAAGTATAATTTAAATATCGGCTATAATAACGGCTGTCGGTAAGTTAATGTAATGTTCTCATGTCTTTGTTAATTCAAAACAAATAAAATTAAGAGGTCTAACCACGAACTGACAAAATAAGTTATAAAGCATATTTCCATACCATCTCTATAATGCATGTTGACAATACTTGCTTTATTGGCCATGTAGTAACTTTTATTTAGAATTTAACATAGAACGCTAATAACACTATTTTAACTTCACGCTAAGATTTAGTTGTATGGTGGATTGTTTGTTTCGAAAAGTGGCACATATCCAACAGAATTTCCATGGCTTTTGGTATTATCACAAACAATGACTATATCTCAGTTAATTGTACTATACGAGATTGAGCAATAAAAACGCGACCTCTTAAAATCACTTTTTTCATTTATCATTTCATACATTGATTTATCGTAAATACTTTGTTTGCAGCTCTTTTGGAACTTTGTATGGCGCATATTTTTGCTGAAGTAACAATGTTATTATCTCGTCTATTTGAAAAGTTATGAACAATTTTTGTTGAAAAATGCATCATTTTTAAAAATTTATTATTTTTTTACAGAACTAGAAAAGTTCCGATCTTTCAAATGAAGTTAAAAAATTGAAAATCCATTTGCAATCTTGGAAGATACAGAGCTTTGAAAATCGCCTGTAACTATGTAAACATATGAGATAGAAACTTGATTGCTTCTGCAAAAATGTGCAATTACAAAAGTTCTAAAAATCTCTAGAACAAAGTATTTGCGAGAAATAAACACATAAAAAGTTATTATTAGAAAACCAATTTTTCAAGAGCCACCCTACCTTAAATGTTGCAAAAATTATAACGCATGAACCATTACAGATAGCTATACAGTTTCTTCAGAAAAGTTGCTTCAATTTGATTCATTTGTAACTTTGTAGAACATTATGTAGCTGAATTTAAACATCTAAAAAAATGATACTTGGAACACCCAAATCACAAGGACCACCCTAATTCAACTAATATAAAAAATCGGCCACAAAGTTCTAAGAAAGTTCTCCGAAGACACTATATATCTAAAACCAACGGTTTGGGCGCAAATAGTTTTGTCTTCCTAAATACAGCTTTGGGACCATAGTGCGATGGGCGACTCTTGGAGGAATTATTTTGTGAAAGTTAATTTTCCCATACAAAATCCCATGTTAACTTTAAACAGTGGGCGCAAAAATATAGTTTCAGGGATCGAGCTAAGAATTTGCACAGTTGTTCTAGGACCCAAATGGTACCGGAAAAGTTGCTCGGAGCTGAAATCTATTTTTTGTCCCATCCTATGTGCACGCCTAAAGCAACTCGCTGGTCCCGAATGATGTCTCGGAAAACAAAGGTTTCTGTCTGGTTTGGTAATGGGAAAGCGAAAACGAATTCTGGTTTTTTAGCTAGGGAACCAATTTAGAAAATATATTTCAAACAAAACATGCAAACAATCAAACAAACAAATAGGTTAGACCAACCAAACAAAGAGTAAAATATAGGGGGCTGATACATTCAACCTGAATAAACAAAGAATTTATGATGATGAAAGCTGACCAACGTAAAAATTCAAAACAGTCCACCTACGACCAAAAAGATTCTTAAGCTTAGTCGTTTAATGTTTCACTTTCACTTATTTCACGTCAACGTGGGTCTCACCTACTAATTTCTCACTTTCTTCAGACAAACCCCAATAATGTGACCATCAATCGTCCTAATCCCAACATTATATCTTCAACCATCGGCTCGGAACAACCTTCTCGCTAATTCAGCCGACGTCCAAACGCATCATCATCATCATCATCACCTTTGCTTAGGTGCGCGCACATTCGAATGCATTCTCCGACAACAACATAAAGCTTTGGGTATCTTTCACCTCATAAACGGTCCTCAAGAATCAAACAGCAATCAAATCGGATGGACGGGGTTGCGTTTTGTCGACGGCTTTCGATCTCTCGATTTCGATCTCGTGAACAACAGCAACAAACAATAAACGGCAAACATCAAATTAATAACCTTTCGCTTTTTGTGTAGGAGCATTATTTATGGTGCCGAAGGGTTCCCACTCGAATTCATACACCCCGACCGTTCTTCCTAATCGTTACTACGATCCGATCCGGAATTTAGGTCAAAGTTGAACACAACAACAACAACAACAAACCGGTCATCTGAGTAGTAGGGTCAATAACCGTGTCTAGTGTGAAATATTTCCAACTTACCCAGTCGTTGAAGTGAATCTTTTCCAGCTCCTTCCCGGACGTTTCCGCTTGAGCCTTCAACCGGAGCACTTCCGCATCACCCTGGCACACCCGCTGTAGGAACGTTCTCAGCTCGAGCGTTTCGGTGGCCAACGCACGGCATACGGCCCGGTAGTGGTCTTCCGGCTTGGAGGGGGACACCCGTGACGAGCAGAACTGCAAACGAGAAACAACAAAAAAGAGGATGGTTCGTTAAGTAATTTTCGTCGTGAATGTAATACCGACCGCAGCCAGCAGCCAGCAGCCAGCGGCGCAGCGGTCGGCAATGAGCAAGGTGCAAAAAGTGGTTGCTAGCTGTTTAAGCTAAAAGGTAAGTGGTTGCTTTTACAATCGAGATGAATAGCCGTCTCGATAATTCAGCAGCGATAAGCGATAGCCATTGTTTGACTGTCTACAATTGTGGGGTGTCTCTTTTTTTGCGAATCAGTCAAAGTAAGTAGCACCGTTGGTTGGTTGGTTGCTTGAATGGTTTAAGATGAGTTTCCGGGTGTTATCTGCTGGACGGGAAAAGCCTGATTTGGCTGCGATTTGCTTTTCTCGCATTGTTATAGCCGCTGCTGGTGGGATGTCACCACGGGACCCAACACCGAGTGTGCTTGCGTAATATGCAAAATAAATTATGCATCTTGAAAGAAGATAAACGCAACGGCAGCAACAACTGTGGACAATTTATGAAAAGGTGGTATGACTTTCACAGTAGCTGAGTTGCGTAACGGGAGTGCTATTCAAATCAGGAAGAGATTAAAGAACGGGATATGCATAGAGAAGAAATGACACAAGCTAGCACAGTATTTGAAAGGGTGTTCACGGTGTATTTATTAGAACAACTTTATGCAAAAAAATTCAGCATCTCTGAAACTTCGGAATATGAAAGAATGGATTTTCCCCTTTCATTTGAAACTAAGATCAAAATGATCCGTCGGGGGGTCCAGAGCAACTTTTTTTTTAAGTTTTTTCGTAACAATATTGGTTTTACTACTCGAATTAGTTCATATTTCTGTTTCTAGATGGTGCTTTAGACATTCGAAAAACACTAAATGTGAGAATTTGATAGAAAATTTAATTGTCTACAAGTTTGCTGACAACTAAAAATTGATCTAAAATCACCCGGAAAAGTTGTTTAAGATTTTAACGAAGTTAAATCTAAGATAGTTTAACATGAGGCCTAGTGGTTTGGAAATATATTTTCTCGCACTTATTTCACTACCAAAAATATAATTGGGTTTAGTGACATGAAAATATTTGACGGGATTCATTACAACTTCTTCGTTGACAATTCCTATTGACCTTCTTAAAATTAGGATGTTTGACAGAGACAGAAAACTATTTATGCTTTTGGTTCAAGTTTGTAATCTTTCCCGATAGGTTCGAAGGAACTACCATTCATCGGAAGGTATTGCTTGGTTACAAGGGTTTGCTTACATTTATGTTTTAGAAAGGATAATACATCGCATAATTTAGGTTATGATCGTTTAAGTCAGCTAATATAATTCTGCTCAAGATGAAATGTTGGGACACACAGTTTATAATTGAACGCCAACCACAGAAGTAACTGTCCAAATTAGTAATTAGCGTGAAACGATTCATTCAAATGTTTTCCGCAAAGTATATTGTTGGATTTTACGAACATTTCCTATCAATTATGCGAGAAATCGTTAATCAATTGATCCTAGATTATGCGAAATGTATTACTTTTGAAAACAAAATATGATTTGAGTACAAGAAAAACCTTATATACATACAAATCCACGAATATATCCCAAAAAACATTATCTTGATCCGAAAACTCAAAGTTTTTTGTTCACTGTTTGTCACATTGAGTTAATTTTGAAAAAGATAATCAGCGTTTTTAACCAATTACAATGAAATTCGCGAAATATTGCAATGGTGTCATCAGTTTCATTGAATTTGTTCAAATATAAAGGTTGAAGTTCAGGACAAGTGAATTTTATACGAAGATGCTAACAAAATAGGAGGTTCATGCAAAAATAGTTATCAGTCATCCCCGAGAACAATCGAAAAAATGAAAAAGAGGGCATACATCATTGAAAAAGCTGTTTCTGCGGGAGGAATCACTCACCATCTTGGAAAAGAATATTAACATCATACTAGTTTGGTCAACACTTATCTAATACTTTTCATCCCAAAAATAGTAATGGTGCCCTATAACAGGTGGAATCTGGAATTATAATTTTCAGCTAAAAGATGAGACTTTCCAAGCTCTCAAATTCCGCTGAAGGCACTGTTCAATTAAATACAGGTATTTGGCAAATGATAAAAGTGCGTGTGAATTGACTTACAAACCACTAGGGTTTCTGTGAAACTAACTTAGACTTAGACTTCGTTAAAATATTAAGCAACTTTTCCGGATAATTTCAAATCGGTTTTTAGTTGTTAACAAAGTTGTAGACAATAAAAATATCTATCATATTCTCACTTTTAGTGTTGTTCGAATGTCTAAAGCATCATCTATGGATAGAAATATGAACTAGTTCTATTGTAAAATCTATGTTTTCACGAAAAAAAACTTCAAAAAAAAAAGTTGCTCTAGACCCCCCGACGGATTATTTTGATGTTGGTTTCAAATGAAAGGGGAAAGCCCATTCTTTCATATCCTGAAGTTTCAGAGATGCTGAATTTTTTTTGCATAAAGTTGTTAAAAAAAGACACCGTGGTGTTGACTGTAGAAGTTTTAATCAAAAAATGGGTGGGTAATGTCAGAGACATAACCGGAGTGAAATAGAATACACTTTAGACTGGTTATACAAATGCTACAATTTTTTTACAATCTTCTGATAGGTTGTATTAAAAGCAGTTATTTTGTTATTTCTAATGAAAATACCGAAATATCGATACACGTACATCGAAATCTAAAATATTCGAACATATTTATCTATATGGTAATCCTAAAAAGAGCATTTAATGAATGTTATTGTAAATTGAATCATTACACGAAACTGTCAACAAATCACACAAATGATAACTTTTTATTTCGTGCCATTCTACGACATGCCGACGATATTGTTCACAAGGGGATCACTTACTATCCAACGCTCTTGGCAAGCCACTTTCTGATGCTTGTAATAACAAAACTTCAATTCAATTCTTTGTTGATAAATGATGGCCCTGAAAAGGGCCTTTTGTTTGGGCAGTATTCGGAATTTAGTTGGAGCTAGTGTATTTGTGCCATCTGAGACGGCGTGCTCGGTGAGCTTTTCTGACCACTACAAACGGACGGCCGCTTCTTGTGTCCTTTAACAATGTTCGGAAACATTTAGATCGACGTATATGGTACGACGATACAAACAAACTGATATTGAGCAGAAGCATGCTAAGTTTTAAACCTGACTACAGCACAATGTAAGCTCGTCCTTTTTTGTGTTTTCCTCAATATGTGTTCTTCGTAGCTCCTCCCCTTCGTTGGTCGATACACAAGCAAATTGTGTTGAACGCGTCGGAGTGGCGTTTACTTAGTAGCTGTAATGGAATACCTTGCTGTTAAAGTATTGAAATTGGAAGGAAATGCTGCCCGTGACAACAGAAAGACGAATTATCCCATGTCTTCAGCAGCTGGTGATTCGTAACAACGAAAAGTTGAACAAACTGCTCGCCGGAGTGATATTCATTCATTGCGGTTTTGCGCTTGGTGTGTTCAGTGTAGGTCACGGTATCTCGGATGACATTTTCCTGCACACCATCAGCATTCGTAGATTAAATCGGAGATACATTTTACACCAGCACGACGAGCCAGACGCCGAATGGCGGATTTGGTGATTCCCTGGATTTTATCATGAAGAACCTTGCGGTGACGCTTGGTACGGGAACGCAAACATGATACCGTTCATTGTACCGTCCGGACGAGCATGTTGCTCGTGTGGTAAGCGAGCACCCACTGATACAAACAATCTCGCGTGACATGCATATATAACATTCCCGTATGTAATGAAACGCTTACATGCTCCTTTTTGACGGCTCTGCGTGAGATGTGCTTGCAAATTACGCATTTTCCTCGCTGTTTTCGAAGGATTTTCTAAAAATCCTTGATTTGGTTTATTTATAGTAGTCGCACTAATTCCGAAATTTAATACGAAATACGTGCACGAATTTCCGATCAGATAGTGCAAAAATATTGTGATTTCGATCAGTAGAACGGAAGATATTCATATTTCAATCCTTGGAAAATTTCTCAACTGAAATTTTTTAAGCGGGACCCCATATTGAAACGTTAGAAGTATTCTACTTCAAAATGTAGTAAAAGATTTTGGTATTGGTGTCTAATAGGGTTTCTAAGAATATCAGTAAACTAAATTCTTGATTCTAGTTTAAAGATTTCTAAATGTATTGGTTTGTACTGAAGAAATGACTCAGTTTACTAAAATATAGTTCTATTTTGCACAATTGCTCGATGAGATGTTTGCAAAAATTAGGAATTTCCATCATTTCCTCTAAGCAAGATAGCAAAGTTACATTGAACATTAGAGTAACAAGAAAAAAAATGTGCTTTGCTTTGATTCGATTCCTATGGTCCTACCAGGAGTGTCTACTCCAAATTTGTACCAAATCGGTAGAGTCTCAGTTCGGACCAATGTGTTTGAAGTTTGTATTTGAGATTTTTCAACAATTTACATGGAGAAAATCTACTAAATCTATCGTTGTATTGCCTACAACTTTGTCGAAGACTGCCAATCTAGCTACCTTCCTTAGGAGAAGTTATTAAAATTTAAAATGAAGTGATTTCTCAGTTTTGTGATGTCAACGATCTCAGTGAGTCTCAGTGACGTCAGTTTTGCATTGGGCCTTACAGGACATGGTGGTGGACCTGTAATAGAGTCCCACAAACTTTTTTGTTTTGGGAAATAATGGTCGTGTTTAGCTCAATTGTATGTTTAGAGGAAATATAGTAAATAAGAGTCGTCTATTGACTAGAAAATTTTAGTTTTACATTTCGTCACAATGGCGCCAACATTTGCCTCTACAAAGTTGTGAAACTGATCTTTATAGTACTTCTTGTGAACATTTCCACAGTCTATCTCTTTTTATATACAAATTGGTTTTGGCGCCTTCTATGCGGTGACATGTCGAACTATAATTTTCTAGTCAAAAGATGACTCATATCAATTACTAAAATTTTTCAAAACATACTATTTAGCTAAATACAATCATTACTTCGTAAAAAAAATAAAGTTCGTGGGATTTGATTACTGATTTACCACCATATACTGTTGGGACCTATGCAAAACGAAAAACTTCTAAAGAATGGATTGATTTGCAAGTCTTCAATAAAGTTGTAGGCAATAAAATTATCTTTCTTATTCTCACTTGCAGTGATAAACTGATGCATACTGTACCATCTAACGATGAAAATACGAGCTAGTAGGTAGTAAGAAAAATCGCATGAAATTTGCCGAATGAAACTATGATGTTTCTATTTAAATTATGATAATGTGGAACAATTGACGAAAAAAGGAACTATAATATAAGGGAATAGCAAAATCATCTAACAGATTAATGTAGAATCTTTGAGTAAAGTAAACAAAACAGGAATGTTCAACAAATACAACAAGAACTCTTGGCGGGTTATTAAGGAAATCGCGTAGTGCTTTGAGCTCATATCTTTTGAAAATTCTATAGAAATCATTTTAGAACTTCAAGCAGTCGCTTAAATATAGACAATGACGCGACTGACGGCGGAAAATCAAATCTACAATAGTCATAATATTTTGCTGTATTGTGTTTTCATATTCGTGTCGATTCGCTTGAGTACTTAAAGAATATGCGAAACGACATGTGACTCGGGGATCATCCATAAATGACGTACAATAAATATGGGGGAGGGGGGAGTTTTGCATTTTGTGATGATGTGTGACGACGGGAGGGGGGGGGGAGGTTAGGGGGTCATATCAGGCTACGTTGCTTTTTTAAAGGGGAATAACTAACATCGTTTTTAAATTTAAAAAAAAATTACGGGGACAAGGAGGGAGAGTTACCGTCAAGCTACGTAATTACCAGGGGGTATTTAGAGGTTTGTGATAAAATGCTACGATGGGGAGGGGGTGTTAAAAAATACTCAAAAAATGCTACGTCATTTATGGATGGTCCCTCGTCGGAAACACAAAAGAAACTATTACTTTCATTCTTGCTGTGGTGACCTGTCGAGATGAGTGAGTCGTAGAAGCAAGAAGTGATGCTTCAGCCAAATACGGAGGTTATTATCTTCCGGCCTTTTCACATAAGACTCATAAGGCATTCATTTGTTGAAGCTGAAAATGGAAGTTATGCTGACGGAAGTCTCCTTTATCGAGTTCTACCATGTCAGGTATTCAGTGCCGATAGCGTTCAACAAATTAACCCAGTTGAAACCAGTCATTTTGCATAATAACTTGTAGCACGTGGTTTCTGTGACGCCGCTATAATCAAGATCCACACATATATGGACGACAAGAAATTCAATGCTCGGCTTCAACAGCTGATACCACTTACTTGCATTGGGACTATTAAAAGATTCATGTCGCATTTGGAAAGAATGGAATTCATTATAAATCTAGGAAGTAATTCTCCGTATTTCAAATGGTGTTTTTGTTGTGAGAATCTAGGTGGACCGACGCATTACCTCCTGTTTGACCCTGTACGTATAGAACATAATGCGATAGTATCACTACACACGATACATCTTCGCATATCCATAGTCTTCAATACCATTACCACATGAACCACAAACAATTGCCAAATTTATGGCTGCTAATACTAATACGGGCAAAAGCTGCGTCAAGTATCTCAAAATTAACAGCCAGCACCATCATTGCAGAAGTCCACGCTCGTGACTCGTAAGGGCATGAAACAAGATGGAAACAAGATGTTCGTGAAAATGAACTTGGAAGTAACAACGATGATGACACGTAAGTGTACGAGAAATGAACGATCACCAAGACGCTGTTGGTTAGGGAAAAACATCCCCAGCCTAGTAAACAGGCATCCAAGCCCAATCTCTAGTCGCTCGCACGAGATCTGTTGGACAACCCTTATCGTTTTATAATTTTTATCGTTTGCATCAATATATAGGGAAAAAAACCCACAACTACGTTTAGCTAACGTACTGAACAGAATCGAATAAACGAAATTATATAATAAAAAAGTTTTAGAGAAAATTGAGAGCATGAGCATGAGCATGAGCATGATGACGGTGCAATTCATAGTTGCTACTCCGTTATTGACTAGAACAAGCGAAATTGCACAGAGAATCAACGAATGGGGCCTAGGATTATCTATCCATCCTCAGAGTGCTCCTTTCGAGAGTTTTATACTTTAAAATGCCAATAACGGCGCCGGCTACGTCCTTACAGCCATCGGGGAAGGGAAGGAATATTAGTGTAATAAACATCATTATGGAAACCGTATATACCTCTGCATCTCCACGTTTGCCAGGGGAAGGAGTTTTTGTTAGTACGATGAGGTGAAGGGTTAAACATATCGGAATTCATCTTGATGGGTGATATGTTTTATGCAACTCTCAGTAGTGTTACCATGTGTTTATTATTCTGGGTAGCCGGCTGCCGAAAATTTATGACATACAATGTTAAGTGATTTTCTTCCGATTTATGGACAATTATTTTTAACAGATTGAACCCAAACCCACCGTGGTGACTGGCGTTCACACTCCCCACTCAATCACCAGCGCCGTCTATGATCAAAATTTGGGCCACAACAATGCTTGTAAATTTATAAAAAAAATATTAAAGACATTTATTTCAGAGTTCAATTAGTGTAAAATACAGAAAACTACCCAGTTAAGCTTTCGGTTGAGTGTCTTTTACCTACTGTTATCACATTCTGTACAGTCAACTCGTCCACTATGTTCCCCACGGAGAGCCAGTTTGCCTTAAACTGCTCAGCGCATTCAACAGTTTTTAGGTCTTATTCAGATTTCGTATGACGATGGACCAATATTTCACGATTGAGCCGAGCTCTAGTGTGCTGGGAGGGTTCTTGTCCTTTGGAATCACCATGTTCTTTTTTCTGTAATAGCAGTATGGCAAATCTGGCCAAAACAGCATGGAAAAATCGTGTTGCTTCATGAAAGGTAGCAGACGTTTTTTTTCGTAAACTCCTTTACTTAAATTTCTTGGTTGACGGTCACGATTGCAATGAAATGGGTCAAGTTTAAGTCGATCAAATTTTGAACGTAATACTCTTTAAATATCTGTTCGAAATTTGTAGTGTCTTTAAAAGAAACCGATTTATCAATAATTCATACTTATCCGGGTGTCGGTATTGCATGGATTAGTTCGGAACGTTGTTTGGTTTCGCCTAGCATTCGTTAAAAAAAGATTCGGCCTATTCGGTGTGCTATAGCATTGCCAGCCACTGAAAATGCAACATTTCGTGTGTGTTAGTATAGGTAATTTTTTTCAATTTCGGGAAAAAAATTATTCATGTAATTTGTATGAGTTCTTCATTTATACATTTGAAACAACTTTTGTTAAAAACGTTTAACAAATTGCAAAAATAGTAGCAAAATGAAAATGAAATCAATTAAAAAAAAAAGAACAGCCAATAGAGGTAAAATTTAACGAGAAAAAAAATGAAAAACAGAAGATGGAAAAAAATGGATAAAATGGAACAAAATGAAAAGGTCGATAATTACATGTTTATTAATGGAAAAAGATTAATAAAATGCAAGCAGTCAAGAACTTACCAATATCAAAAATAGCAAAAAATAAACCAAAACGGAGAAACAGCAGCAAATTTCCAAAATTCACACAATGGAAAAGATAAAATATGTAAAAAATAATAAAAAATAGGTCGAATAATTGAAACAGTCAAATTAAATGAAATAAGTGAAAAATAAAATTAGACCAAAATTGAACAGATAGAAAAATAGTGAAAAATGGCAAAAAATAACAAAAAACGGATAAACAGAAAAATGAAAAATAAAAAATAAGGAAAATGAAGAAAATAAAAAAATAAGCTAAACAAACTTAGAACTAAACAAAGTAGATGCATTGAATTAGATGTTGAAATAAAAATAACTCAAAATGTTTATGATGTATAAACTGGCAATCAAATAAAAAAAGTGCAAGGAATAGAAACGAGAAAATGTTAAAAATGTACCAAAATAGAACAAATGATAAATAATAAGAATGGAATAAATAGACAAAAATAAAATAATTAAGACAAAAAATTGACAAAATAGAAAATAAAAAAGGAAATTATAAACGGATACAATTGAACGAAATCCCACAAATAGACAATAGTGAAGAGATACCAAATATGGAGTAATTTCAAAATGTGAGTAAAATGGGTGGAAGTGAATAGGTCGGAAGAAAAGAAATAATAGTAAGATCATAATAAAAAAATAAAAGAAGATTAAAAAATGGATTAAATAAATAAAAAAAATTTAAGTGTAAAAAATTTGAATAAATGGAAAACAGGTAACATGTACAAAAATAAAACAAAATAACAGATGGAAAAGAGACAAATTATGTAACATAAAATTCCAACCGGTTTAAACGGGTAGGAATGAAAGTGACAGAGACAATGGAACGTAACAAAAAAGAAAAACTTGATCAAATTAAAAAAATCCGCGCAAAAGAAAAGCATAAATTTCAAAACTAATAAGTAGAAGAAATTTCAAAACTAATATGTAGAAAAGAAAAAATCACAACACAAAAAATTAAAATTAAAAAATAGAAAAAATAACAATAATCTAAAACTAATGGGTAATTACGGATAGAGAAAATACTACAATAGGCTGTTGGAAAAAATGTAAAAAGGATTTAAAATATAATACTAGAAGAAATAAAAATAATAAAAATGCGACGTATTTAAAAAAAGAAGCGAAAATGGTAAAAAAAATTATGAATGTATATATAAGATAACATATGAAAATAAAGAAAATATAAGAAATTTAAAATTGTTAAACTAGAGTGAAAGGAGGCAATAGAAAATATAAAAAGCCTGGATGAAATTGAAAAAGAAACAATTAAACAATGCCGAAAATTAAAATAGGAAACAAAAGACATAAACTGGAAAAAACACTAAAATACATAAAAAATATAGAATTTTTCCGAAGAAATACCGACAAAATGGATTTTTTTTTTAAATTATATAGCTCGTGGTAGCGGGGAAATTAAATAGATCAAATGTGTTGGGTGGCAGCTGCGGTTGTGTATGTAATCTCGCTTTAGAGGCAGAGTACGATCACTGTTGCCAACGGGATAATGTGTTTTTTCTGGGACTTAATTATATCCCAAGGATAGCGTTAGGGTTCGTGCATTCGGCCGCAGTCCCAAAGGTTACAGGTGCGAATCCTGCCTCTGGGGGGATTTTTTACCTAATTACTTTCGCTTAACTCACCATTTCGATCTGTTTTGCCTGTTGGATATCACCAAAAAGTCACAAAGAAAATTGCTTAAAGATAGAAAAGATATTATTTTTCACTTGAGCACGAAAAATTGCTATAAACTGTTTTTTAGTCGATTTTTATGCTTTATTTTGCGATTTGCGGAATTATTCAGAATTTGTTTCTCGAACTATATTTGATCAAATGAGCACTCAAAAAGATGGCTGAAAAGTTTTTGTTTTTTTTTTCCGATGCATACTTCTGTGATTTGTTCAACAGCTACAACGAATTAAATAAACAGAAATGGAAGTCAAAAATTCTCTTATCATCCTGAAATAATAACCGTTTTGAGTTCTGGATTTTTTATAAAACTTTCATGCATTATGATTCAAGATAAATATATACTTTTGACCTCGGTTCTTCCTTCCTTTATATATTTAAATTAAAACTACAGCATAACCACTAGAAGTTGAAGTTCAACAAACAATTTGAGTTGTTGGTTTGCAGAATCGGTTAACTAAAACTCAGAAAATCTTAATAACGACTGAGAGAATAAATCAACTATAAATTTGATATTAACACAATTTGTCTGTGTATGTTATTTTGAATGTATTTCAGCCACAAAAATTGGGTTGTTTTTAAAGTTAGAAATCGAAAATGTGGAATTTTATTAACCTGCTAAGTATTTAATTCGAATATTCATTCATGAATAAACTATCAAAACCATGCAAATATCATTTCTGTAATGAACAAAAGAAAATATGAAGAGAAGTATAAAAAAGCCTGGAAGAAACACCCCGTCCCACTTCCCCTTTTAGCGTGCCTGACAATGCACGTGTATTACTTTAGTAGACAGATTTAGTTTAAATAAGCAAAATTCTAATTACAACAAACAACACAAACAGTTTTATTAAACACTGGTTTGGCGACATAGCATGTCCTTTATCCGTTTTAAAAATTGTATTTTTGTCACAAATCAACAAAATATACATTTTTCTATCAAGAAATGTCAAAACATGAACATAGAGCTTTCTTTGAACTACTTCATAACTTGGTTATTGGTTAATTACGATGTAATGTGTTTGTTGCTCGATTTTAAAAAATCAAAATCGAATTTGCATTTTGGATGCCAAATGACTTTAAAATGCATGAAATGTTGAGATTTGATGAAACCTCGAAAATAAATTTTTTGACGAAAATTTCCTTATTTGGACTTTGGCACATTTTTGCCTTTCTCATATAGAAAGGTTATGCAATCACTCTAAAAATCGTCAACCTAATCCCCCCTAAATGTTATTTGACCTATAAAGGCTTAGTGAGGAGTATGCAATAAGGGGTTTCTACTTTAAAATTAAAACTAGTTTAAAATTGCTTAACAAGTTGAAAATTTTCGGCAGGGTCCGGACCCCCCGGATCTTCCTCCTTGATCCGTCGCTGGTTTCAAGCGATGTTTCATTGTCGACATATAGTACATCAAGATCTTGGCTGTCAATCCATTATATTGAACATAACCAGCCATGGAATCGAAGTGTGGACAAATTAGAAAGGCACAATTGCACCACTAGGTGGATTAAAACAGGTTTTGTGTTTAGTGTTTATTTGACGAAATAAGGAATTAATCGACTGGGCATTGAATGTGCATAGGGAATACGCATGATCTTGTCTGAGCGGAACGATTTCTTAATTCCATAAATGCACCGGAATTACGGCAAACTGAGGTATACTAAGCCATCATGAAGCAGGTGCTTCGGAAGTATCCTAAAGAAGTGCAATCTGGAGCAAAAATGAGGAAAAAATATATTTCCACACAAAAACAAGTTGATCCAAACATTGTACAAGACCTTATGACTTATGTACCAAATACACATACTTTCCTCTAGAAAGTATGTGTATTTGGATATAGCTAGCAAATTGAATAAAAAGAACATAGAAACAAGTTTTATAATATGTTTAGTTAGTCCATAAAAGTTTGATTGGTTGAATGCAATCTGATTCCGTACACCTTTTAGGAAGTGGTTCAGGGTATAAGCCTTGATCATACAATTGATTACATCGTACTGTTTAGATAAAAGTTGACAATTATATTTTAAAGACCGTGAAAGTCCTATGATTAAACTTAATCTAAATCCAGCAATAAACACGCCTCTACAGCCAATCTCGCGCCCTCAGCTCAGGTACACTATTATTCTGGGAATCCAAACCAGCCCGCACCTTTCGATACAATTTAATCCGAAGCACGAGTTATTCGCTGTAAGTGCCGGCCGGCATAACCAATCCCCTGGCGACATTTCACCTGACATCGGGTATGGTAATTAATCAAAAGGCCTCACCTTCCGACACATATAGCTTTTCATGAAACAATTCAGTGAACGCCAGTCAGCAACCAGCCGTCATGCCGTATGACGTCGCGATCAGGGCGCCATAAATGAGGCTTGATTTGTGCGCTGGATCGGTTTCTTCAACATCAAATAGTAGATAATTAACCGTCGTCAGCACCGCGCATGGTAGGCATGCGGAACACTCCGGCCGGAATTCCTTCGGTAAGTTGATGCAATTCGCTAGTCAGCGGTTCAATGTCACAACAATACTGCCACCGCGCCGCCGGTTGAGATTCAATTAAGATGGTGAAGATTGATTAGCTTTTGGCATTGTTGTGGCATTTTGATCCAGGTGGATTAAAGTTTGTTTTTTTTTTTTGGAAATTCCAATTGACAATCAGTTGACAGAGATGTATCCAAGTTCAAGCCAAACGACTGCGGTGGTGCGTCATTGCCGGATTTAAAATTTGTCACGCGCTCAATTAACTTATCAACCAGGCTAGAAAAGGGCAAGGTTCTTCTTGATAGACGACTGTATTTCATGGGCATGGGAAGGTTTACCTCGTCTATAAAGTACCTACTTTTAATTGCGCTACCACCAGCTGCAGCTCGTCATGTTGGAAGCATATTGTCTGTTCAAGTACCCGAGATGAAAGTAACAGAGATTAAACCTGTTTACTTCGGTGCACGCGTCCCTCCTTGATGCAGCTCATTGAATCATAAACTTTACCTGGTAGAGTCGTGCACCACCCAGTGAGATGAAGTGAATTGAGCAGCGGTGGTTTATGTGAAAAAATATCTGATTCCAACTTGAATGAACTTGAGACTCTTGTCACGTGAGAAATGTTTATAACTCAAAGTGTGCCTTTCTCCTTGGTTTTGATTTTTTTTATTATTTTGGAATAATTACCTCGCTCAGCCTCCTTCCATTTTATTATAAATTATACAATTCGTTTGTTTTGTTTGAGTGCAAACACCCTTTATTTGTTGGTTCCGAGATAACAAAAACAGCTTTCAACTAGGGTTCACACTTTAGACATGACTATCATCTAGATTGGGAATAAACCCATAAAAAACAATTACCCGCGCAGTGACATTACGTGCAAATTTTAAGGTTTGTTTATCATATATAATTTAAAAATTTAACAATGACATAATATATACTCAATTCGTGGTAATGATTGTTTTATTTGGCAAACTGCAAACACCCACATCAGTTTCATTGTCCCATGTGGTTGGCCTTGAAAACAGAACAATGTTGACCTGCAATTACCATTTGAACAATGAATCATTCGTCAACTTAGGCCTCGTGGGTTGATAGTTTATGGCGGACAGACATACGTGGGTTACATGTTACTTCAGTCTATATCCACAAAACACGGGAATCATAGATCAAATGGTGGTCAAAACTTGCAGCAATCCTGATCTGTCAGTTCATTACTGTAGCTAAACAGTTGATCATTTATCCCAACTATTCTGCACAACTTAGCACTTACTTCCATTAACTAGCTTTTGGGTGATGGTGGGCCCACCAGTCCGAATTTATATGATGATTTAATTTACTCACCTTTCATGGGTGAGTTTTGCTGGGCGCAGGAGGGGAATCAACACTTGAAAGAAACACCTCGCCCGAAGATGCGTATGCGCGTGCTCGGAACTCAATAAACAGCCAATTGCAACTTCCTATACAAGACAACCAGCGCTGAATGGTTTATGAAGTACTATAAATTATGGCTCCAACCGCACTTAATACACACACAATAATGGTTTGGATCAAGCTTCGGAGCTGTTGATTATCATCCGATGAGTAGTTTGTTTTTTTTGAGTAGTATTATAATAGAGAACTCGAAGTGCTCCAAGGATGAAGGTACAAAGATGCTTTTGTTCATGTTTCCAACTATTTTAAGAGTCTTGCTGCAGCTACTGAATCATTTATTGAGATTTATCGTTCAAGTTTAAGTATTTTGTAGAGCCGATCAGGTTTTGTGTTTGATGGCGAATAGTTTCGTCGTTCGTTTGACACTAGTTGTATCGATTTCTTTTCCGCCTTTTGATTGCAGCTCTTTCAAGATTGAACCTACACAGTAGCTATGTCACGGAACAACGAATCGGCGGCACATTTTACGTTCAAACATAGATCACCGATTTTATGGCAACCTGGTTTCCAGATCATGTTGCTGCGGGTTCGTTCTGATAATTCAGCCCGACACTCCCTTTTTATTTTAGTGGCAGAAAATGAAAAGAAAACGGATTAGTTAATGACACTGTCAAAGTGTCGTAAAGCTTACAATTTAGTTTTTATTTCCCAAACGTGACTTTCATGGGGTGAGCGAGAGGTTGGTGAATTCTTTAGTACTTTGAGCGAGTTTTCAACCAATCGAAAATGATATATTCTACACAAAACCAGTGCAAGAAAGTTTGAAATAGCCAGAACACTAGAAACTGAGGGGGACATTCAGCGCATATCTACTTATTCGAGCGGATGGAACACGAACAACGTAGCACGTTAGATGTGGGGGATTTATCAGTTCGGCCAAGTCGTAAAATAATGGGAATGTTTGTTTCTATCACCAGATCTCAACGTTTTAATGGAAGTGTTTAGCTATTTTCATGACTGGGAGGTATGATTTAATACAAATTGCTTCGGTCGTAATTTGGGAAATCAACGATCCCATAAAATTTTAACGTCTTCTACAGATTTGAAAATTACGGAGCCGGGTAGAATTTCAAGTGTTTGAGGCGTTCCTCTCGCAATGAAAAGAAACAGAATTATTTGTAGCGATATTACTGAGGGAAGCTTCGAATTCTAATATTCGGTACTTGTGATTTAACAGAAATTAAGTTTGCTTCCCAAGCAACACTTGCAACACGTAATGGCCACGGTTTGTTGCCAAACCATATACTTTTGCTGGTGCACTTTTTCAGTTCCTAAATGAGTTGAATTATAGTTTATATACGCTTCTTTTCAACAAGTTTTGTTGTAGAAACTACTAATCAACAAGCGGTGCTGCTCGGGTTTCTTCCAGTAATAGTTTCACATTTATCTATTATCCAGAAAATAAAAAAAATCTGTATACTGATATGCTCCATACAATATCAGATTATTTTGCAGTTGCAGAAAATAATATAGTATTGAATTAATAAATTATAAATTTACATGATAATTGATCTCACGAAATCTTCTTGCGTTGTTTTATAAGTTTTAAATCGCTTCAGAAGGTTAATCGTTCACTAACGTATTTACGATTCTTGACCGTTTTCAGAGAACTTAGGATTAAAAGTAGGTACTCTCCTTTCACTGCTGCAAGTTTCGTCACGCTACGCGCTGTTACAAAAATGTGATGCTACTTCGAAGTTGCAAGAAGAATCCTTTTTCGGACACCCAAAAATCATGATATTCATTAATCTTTAAAAAAATCACGATTTTTCAAAGTGTTACAAAATTGTATCCAAATTCCTGAAATCATATTATTATTGAGGGAATTCATGACAATATTTGCGTTTCAACAAAACAATTCCTTGTCCAAAAACTACATGGCGATATACTCGAATGTTTGGTTGGGTTGCTGCGATTGTTACCGGAATATATGCTTTTTATGATTATTGTTCACAAGTTGGGGATTGTATTAGGTATATCGATTAAAAGAGCCGAGAATTAAACGTGATTCACGAATTCAGGACGTTAGTCACGATTTTCGTCTTTTCTATAAACGTGTTCATGATATTTTATTCGTGAGTTTACTGTCGGTTTTTTGGCAGGGTAATGATGTTAATGTTCATCTAATTTCTTGAGCGTTATCGTGATATTTTAAGTTTGAGCAAAATATCAGATTTTTCACGCGGTGTAACGGTTGGGAAAAATAACAACACAAAAACAAACAGCAGGTAAATTAAGCTCGCAAGTAGTTCAAATGTTACTGCAAGTAATCCTAAAACTGTTCACCACATTGGATAAGAAACTGTAGAATGTCTCTGGATTTCAGTCGTCCAAACACGCTATTGCGCTACTGCTGGGCAGTTGCATCTCAAATGACATGCGGTTCCGTAGTCAGATTCACAAAGATCACATGAAAATGAAACAGCGCGCTGAATAGTTGCCATGTGATAATTGAGTTTGCATTGGCCGGTTAAAGCCTTGATCAGCATGCCGCAGTGAAGATTCGTAAAACGTAGGAGATTTTTCGAATCCACTGGGCATGGTTGTTCTACAAACGCCTTTGTTTGGAGCACGCTTGCATTTTTTTCTTTTATCCAAGTTGTCAAAATCGTCAAAATATATCGCTGCACCTACTCTGGCCAATTCGTCAGCCCATTCATGGTAGATAGTGTTGACAATGCTTAGTTTTTCTATTGGGGTTCGGCACACGATCACTAGCTTGAACCGTGATTTGTCTGAGCTAAGGGCCTTAATTGCAGCCTGACTATCGGAGCAGTAGTTTATAGCTTTGCCGGGAAAGCTCTGTTGAAGGGCCGATTGTACCCCGCACATGATCTCGGAAAATATCTGCTTGGAATACAGGACATCTACCTAGAGAGTGAGATTGTTCCAATCTCATTTCACGACAGTAGACACCAGCAACAGCACATCCCTCCATCTGAATCCGTCAGTGTAACAGACCACTTGCGTTTGTTGTTGTCTCTCCATATAGCCAGACAATCACTTCTCTCGAGAGGGAATCTTCACATGGAATGTCTTGTAAGGAAAACTACAAAAGAGTAATACCGCTGGGGGCACGTAATTTATGAATGGTCCCTTTTGCAGTAGCACAGAACATATTCCATCTTTTCCACTCGATTTGTATGGAGCAAAGCAGCCAACTTCCCACTTGAATGATTCAATTGTAACCAATGCGATCTGTGAACATTGATCAGCTTCGGATCGGTACAACCTGGAAAGTGTGCTTCGAAGAGACAAGAACATCTTTTTCGACCGTCTCAAAATACCATCTTTGGTTTTTAAGAATCATCTGAAAATCTTTCGATTTTGAAACGATTTTATTTAACCTGCTAGCCTTGTTCAGACTAAAGACATTAGTGCATCGTTTTTTTTTCCAGCCAGCTCTACAGATCTAAGACGTTTCTTATACCTATGCACTACGAGCTGACCTAAAAGCTCTGGAGTTATCACGTTATCACGGTTCCAATCTCTTCTCATATCCTTCTTTATTCTTTCAAACTCTGCCCTCCACCAAGGGGTTCCCCTAGTTGATTCAACAGTACGGAGTAGACAAGCTTCTTCGTAGGATACTACTATGAATGAGTTTGTCGTGTCCACGATGTCATCCAAGTCGTCTAGTTGACTAATTGTTGAGAAATAACCATGAAATTCAATTGCCCAGTTTTCCAAAAAGAGGTCCCGGTTTGTAGATTTAGGATCGCGATATGTTACCAAATTAAGGGAGACATCAAGATGATCGAGAAATATAGATATATGATCGGATAGAGATGGTTTAGTTTCATTTAGAAACTGTCAATTTCTCAGCTCAAGCAAAATTCATTGAGAGCAAGGCGTTATGTCTAACATCTCCTCTCTCCCAGACCTCGCAAAAGTTGGTCGATTTTCCATATTCAGAATATGGAGATTTGTACTACTTATGCACTCCATCAATTCAGAGCCTCTCGGATTGATGTCTGAGGTGCCCCAAATGATGTGATGAGCAATTGCATCACTGACCATAATGAGCGGAAGCCCATTTCTGCTTCAATATGATACAATGCTTTTAAAATCATTAGAAGGAGATGACTCGTTCTGCGGTAAATAAGCTGAACAATAAATATACTTTTTGTCTATGTTACCGGCAGTCAGTGTGACTGTGACTGCACAAATATCGCGTATTGTGAGCTCCGATATGGGACAAGTGTCAATGAATGTAAGCACGAGGCATTTCATGTGGGTTTGTCATGCCTGTCTCGTTTTAAGCATTGAATTCAGTGTCAAGTAACTTGTGAATCGCGGCTAACATG
This sequence comes from Topomyia yanbarensis, assembly GCF_030247195.1. Lineage (NCBI taxonomy): Eukaryota > Metazoa > Arthropoda > Insecta > Diptera > Culicidae > Topomyia > Topomyia yanbarensis. Next base: position 84,611,196 of record NC_080671.1, read on the forward strand.
GAATCACGAACCAGTTCAAAATGTATGAACGTAAAATGACTATGTATGAGATCGTAAAATGACTATATGTGTGTGTATGTATGTATGTATGTACATGTGCATGTGTCAAACAATCTCACCGACTTTTCTCAGAGATGGCTGGACCGATTTGTACAAACTTAGTCTCAAATGAAAGGTACTACCTTTCCATCGGTCGCTATTGATTTTTTTATTGATCCGATTTCCGGTTCCGGAGTTACAGATTGAAGAGTACGATCACACTGCAAATTCATATATACACTGGTACCACCATGATGTTCAAATGAGGCAATACATATTAAAATGTGTGCAACATTGCTAGGATTTGCGTGTCTAGATCATTGATGACACACCGAAGTCGCTTTGACCACATTGGCCACCTATTATGGTTCCTAATACCCCGGCGAACTTACCAAGTCCCTACGTTAATGTCATACCCAAGGATGCAAAATGCCTACCTTTTCTGCGGCTGTAATTTTTCTGCCTACATTCTCATTTCTCTCTCGATGCTGCTGTCATTCGCTAGTGCAGGACGCCCAGCGCTGTACGGCTGCCTGTGTGCAAAGCAGTAACATGACAAAAAACTACTGTCCCCAGTACAGCCACCAGACGCGAGCGGTACAGTTTCTCTTTCCTTATTTTACATTTTTTAATATTTTCAATCTTTTTAATATTTTTATTCGAAAATGATGACAATGAATGCGGCTCATTTACGCCACGGCCGGCATCAACGCTTTTGTGTGCGGGCCTCTCCCTTTGACTATGCAGAGAAAAATGTACAACGCGAGAGAACAAACTTTACTACGCCACACTCTCACCGAGCAGTCGGAGTACAGCAGCAAAACAAAAATGTATTCAGCTGCTGTACGGGACAATGTACTCGATTTGGCTACCGTTCTGGCAAGAGCTGTAGTGATACGTCGCTGTAGCGGGCTGTACAGCTTGTGCAAATGTAAATATACCGAAAAAAATGTAGTTTATCGGTACCGTTGGCATCCCTGGTCATACCTATTTCTCAGCGAATTCTTTACCGATTTTTACAAACTTGGTCTCAAATGAAAGGTACAACGTTCCCATTGGCTGCTGTTGAATTTCTAAGTGATCCGACTTCCGGTTCCAGAATTACACGGTGATAAGTACGAACACGCAGCAAATCCCGATTTCAACGTATACGGCGATGAATATAAAAAGGTGATTTTTTTTTCCAAAATGTGACCACAACTGCTTGGATTTGTAGCTCTAGGTCACTAACAATCATTCAAAGTTGCGTTGGCCACGTTGGCCACCATCGACGGTTCCGGAAGGCCCGGCGGAAGAATCCAAATTCAGAATAACAGGTACATCCATTTCTCAGTGATGACTGGACCGATATGACCAAACTTAGGTGTTACGTCACTTAAAACTGTTATTAAATTTTATTTCTATTCGACTTCCGGTTACGACTCCGATGGTTTATCAACGATCTGGACTCCCAAATACAAGTAATGTTGCACACATTTTAATATGTATTGCATCATTTGGACATCATGGTGGTACCAGTGTATATATGAATTTGCAGTGTGATCGTTCTCTTCAATCTGTAACTCCGGAACCGGAAATCGGATCAATAAAAAATCAATAGCGACCGATGGAAAGGTGGTACCTTTCATTTGAGACTAAGTTTGTACAAATCAGTCCAACCATCTCTGAAAAAAATCGGTGAGATTGTTTGACACATGCACATATACATACATACATACACACACATACAGTCATTTTACGATCTCGACGAACTGAGTCGAAGGGTATAAGATATTCGGCCCTTCGGGCCTCGGTTGAAAAGTCGAAATTCCGACCGATTGCATAACCTTTCTATATGAGAAACGCAAAACTCTAAAAAACTGACTTTTTCTATGTATCACAAAAATACTCATAACTTCTATATTTTTATTTTGATTTCAATGAACAACCGCTCATTATTTTCGTTATTGATCATATTTCAATACCCACGAATAAAAAATATTTAATAAATCGTTCTTCTTTGAGTAATTTACGTCAAAAAAAAAAATTCCAAAATTTTGCAAGAAATAGCAATTATTTTTTAATTAACTATTAAGTAGAGATCTAATTGTAATAGTGATCAAAAATGTTCTAGAAATTATTGATAGGTCTTGCAATTGTTGATCAAATGATATTAAAATCATTAAAATCGGTAGAGTACAACTGGAGATATTTGTGATGAAGTGAAGGGCCAATTTTTGAAAATTCAAAAACGGATTTTTTCGCAATATCTCAAAATCTGTTCCATACAAATTTTTTTCAATCGCATTTTCGTTTTCAGCGGGCCATTTTACTATGGAAATGATAAAAAAAGTTGAGGATATCACAACTTTTTGAAATTTGTAAACTAGTGTTTTTAAAGTTTGAGATTTGATGTTTTATTTGGATTAACTGATAGGCCAACATGAAGACATCATTGCTCAACAACACATAAGGCTTGTTGCATCAAATCAAATAGTGTGTAATGCGAATACCGGTGATCATTATATGATAATCATCGGTGAAACCACATGTTGGAAACCCAAGCTCATTAAGTGGCCTCAACAAGCTATCGGTGACAAGGTTCCATAGAAGTGGTGACAGCACACCACCTTGAGGACATCCGCAGACACTCAGTTTCCTTAGCTCTACTTATCTTAACGATGAGCACAGATGTCGGTTGCTAAACATTGCGTGTATCCAGTTCGTGATATATGAAGGTACTCCATGACCTCGTGCTGTTCCCAAAATGGATTCGAAAGACACATTGTCAAGACAAAATTTAGAATAGGAGGTAAGTAACAATGAGAGATTATTACGACGTCACTATAACACTTTGCACTAATTTTCCAGTACATATCGAAAACAGATGATTTTACTAGAATGTTATGCAAATAGTTAAGCACTACAAGTAAAAACGACCGAGTAATGAACAGAAGGGAAAGACCCCAAAGAGAATCTCTCATTGTTACTTACCTACTATTCTTAATATTCTCCAGATTTCATATTGAACCGTTTAAATTTTATGCTATATCAAAAACGAAGTGACATTTTTTCTAGGGGAATTGTTAATCTCAAAGTTATTTTAACTAAAATCATCCAAACAAAAAAAAACAACGAAGAACATCTATTTGCGATATTACCTTAGTTAAATTGACAAGCATAAAGAAATGCTGCTTCTCATACCACTAACAGTGCTTTGTAGTTACCGATTAGGGCCAGAGAGCATTGCAAAATTCAGACAAAACTGTTCTTTTTCTTCTCAAAAAAACACCAAAGAGTCGCGTCTGTTATGGTTCCTGTA